>NC_047131.1:32711611-33011611 GCF_009829125.3 Periophthalmus magnuspinnatus | reverse complement strand
TCACATTAAATACCCCTTTAAAAATGTACTTCAAGAGTGAAATTTAGCATATTTATTTTTGTCATAGTCAAACTAACCCTTCAAATCTTATGAAAAGTAGTTTTACTTTTCAGTCCTGTTCAAAAATTTAGTGGAGTAGAAAGTACAGATACAGCTCTCAAATGTACTCAAGTCAGTTTTACAGTGTGTACTTTTTACTTTTACTTAAGTAGATTTTTTATGTATCAGTACTTTACTTAAGTACAGTACTTTACTACTGTTTTTCTGGACTACTACTATTACTATTACTACTACTACTACTACTACTACTACTACTACTACTACTACTACTACTACTACTACTACTACTACTACTAATACTTTTTATTAACAGTGCACTCTTCGTTCCATAGAATCTCAGAGCTACAATAAAGAAGAACTTTAAACCAACACTAAATTGCTAAATGCTAAAAACATCAACAATAAGCTTTTCTAAATAAAAAAGGTCTTTAGCTTTTAAAAAGTCCAGGCAAGTCAATGAAGAAATGAAGAAAAAAACATATATAAGTCGCACTGGACTATAAGTCCCATTTTTGGGGAAATTAAATTTACAAAATCAAGACCAAGAACAGACATTTTCTCTTTAAATCAAGTTGTAATAATAATAATAAAATGTGGACCAACAGGCTGAATATCAGTACATCACGCTAACGTAACACATTTATATTTATTCAGCTCCATGAAGCACAGACAGAACTGAACACGTGTCTGGTTTGTTAACGTAAGATATTTGAATAATTTCACATACAAGTCGCCTCTGAGTATAAGTCGCTCCCCCGGATAAACTATGAAAAAAAGTGACACTTGTAGTCCAGAAAATACGGTAAATTTACTTCACTACGTTAAGGAAACCAAAACATTAATTAACAGGCACTGACAGAAATTTAGAGAAAAATCTCATGGGCCCCACTGTAATATAAATTAATAGGAAAAGAGTCTAATTCTGGGCCCCTAAGACCATGGGGCCCGGAGTAACAGACCCCTTTCTCCCCCCTGGTGGCTCCCCTGATAATTGACCTTCAAGCTGATCTTTTCAGGAAAATCCAGAAAAGAACAGCAGCAGAGAACAGCAGAACCACACATTTAGACAAAACTTTACAAACAGGGGGTGCCAGAGGAGTCTGTTGGCCCGGGCTGCAGGGTTTTAGGGGCCCAGCACTGAACTCTCAACTATTAATTTGTATTACAGGGGGGGCAATGTGAGGCTTCTTTCCCCAGGCCCCCAGATTTCTTTCAATAGACCTGTCTAGAATCATATCCTGTGATTGATTGACAGGTTTGGCTTACGTAAAAAAAAAAAAAAGAGATTAAAGTGACTGGCAGCATCAGGCAGGGGGCAGGAATTAACTACTTTTGTGCAATCAGAACACAGCTTTCTTAATGGTTTTGGGTCAAAAATCAACAAAATAATGATAATGAGGTTTTTCAGTAATGGATTTCATAAAGGCATAAAAATATTAATGTTGTTTCACGAGGAGCCGCTGCCTCAGATGCCCCGGAACAAACAAAACAACACGCTGAGATTAACCTGTGCAATTAAAGGGCTCTTCAGAGACTGAAACTGTGCGCTCTTTTATTTAGAGCAGTGGATATTCTGCAGCTGAAGTCATCGACACTCCCTGGGTGTGTGATGCTAACTTAGGGCACTGCTCTGTTTGATGCTGTTTACTCAAGTTAGACTTTAATATGAGCTTTATTTTAATACAATCTGACTTAGCTGGAACAGGTGAGCTGATTTGTGCTTTTAAACAAGTCACTCTCAAATAACATTACAGTCATAAGCTAGCTAGTATTAGCATTAGCCAAAAGTTTATCTGTTTGTTTTTGCTATAAATCAAACTCTTAAACTGGACCATGAATCACAAGCTCCTGAAAACGTGCTCTTTAAATCCATTTTGTGTTTTTTCTGAAGTTTTAGACTTATCTTAAATCTTTTTTGACAGCATTTGCTAATGTTTGCATTGCGTCTCCATGGTAACTGCCATAGAGATTAACGTGTAAAAAAAAAAAAAAAAAAAAAAGCATGATACCTGCATAGTTCCAAAAAGATCCTCGGCCTTTGCTCAATCGTCTTTTTCTTATCAAACCATGAGGCAGTGGAATCAGCTCCAGACAGTCTGAAATTGTCTGTGGATTTTAATAGTTTTACTAGAAATTTGACAAAGTTCATTTTAAATAATCAAACGTGTCACATCAGTCTAGTTAGTTGGTGCTGCTCTGTCCTCACTGTATAAACCTGCACATAATGATTTTTATATTAGTTTGGACTGGGGGGGACATATGTACTGCAGATCGTAGTCGTATATTGTAATTGTCAATTGATATGTGTTTTTTAATGTGTGTTCACCTGCTCAGGGACTGCAGATGGAAAGTAGCAGTAGCTAAATCTGGTGCAAATCATCTTTTCTTTGTAAGATTAATGAATTTGTACATGGTCCCTGTCAAAGAATAAAGAAAGAAAGAAAGATTTCACTGCAAAGTATCACTAACCTCAAACTGACTTTCCGACAGGCTGTGATCAACACCATGTGCGGCTTCGGGGTCCAGACGCAGAAGTTCGTGGAGGCCAATAAGTCCATCTACCCAGTGGGCTGTGCGGACCGAGCCGTGCTGTGGATGGAGACGCACCTGCTGCTGGTGGGAGCGCTCGCCCTGGGCCTGGCTCTGCCCCAGGTAAGACCTCCACCACTACACACAACTACAGAAGCAGGGTATTTGGAGGTTTTTGCGGCCCTGGGCAGGATTCTTCACGGGTCGGTGTTAGTTTTCCAAAATTGAGCTGATACTTGTCCAGGTTATTTCATGAGCAGCTATGAAATACTTTTAACGAGGTCTGTGGTCGACTGAAGACGTGTCCAGCCGATCAATCAGATGACTAAAAAGGGGGTGTGGCAAAAGCTTTCAAAACTACAAAGTAAATATGAGCAGGTATCTGACCCAAAATGCACTCACAAGACGACAACTGCAAGAACTATTTATACAGACAGAACGAGGAAACTGTGTGTAAACTGTGTATTTATGTGCAGTTATTAAACTCACTCATTTCTGCTGTCGTGCACATAAACTTATCATCTAAATTAAATCATAATTTGTCGACTAAAACATTTTGGTTTAGTAAGATACAGAGCTGGGCAAAAACACTAAATCAATTTGTTTGGAAGAAAATCAATTTTTATTTTTCCCACTTTCTTTCATTGAAAAATGCATCGAAAATGTAACGTCCGGGCTGTATATTTGTCATTATTATTATTATATCATTCATAAAAGATTTCCCCAGTGGGTTAAACATGACCACGGAACACTGCCCTTTTAAGCTTTTGACCATTTTCTGTAGTTTGTAAGATTTTTAGTGGAGAGGGGGGAAAAATAGACAATCAAATCCAAAATTTTACTTTTAGAGGAAAAAATTGGCAATTTCATTTTCAGGCAGTAAAGTTCTGCAGTCTCTTCCTTCACCACTACACCCATCTCTACCAATAACCATCGACCGATTGATGGTCAAGACGACAACGTTCATTGTACGATCCACATTTTCTGTTGATTCTACAGCAGCAAATCAGGCGGGGCCCCCTAGTGTTCATAAACAGTAATGACACCTCAAAAATCACAATTTTTCATTAAATAATAACAAATAAAATTGAACCAGACTGAGATCCCCCCAGGGACTTTGCAAATATTTATGTACTTATAGTCCAAAATATACACACACTAGTTTTTAGATCGCTGTGGGCAATAATACACACGCACACACACATGTACACACACACACACATAGAAGCAGGGCTATTTCTAACTTTGTAGGAGCCCTGGGCGAGTTTCTTCATGGGATGGAGGTATGAGGGGACTTAGCTTTCCAAAATTGAGAAAATTGCGAGATTGTGTACACCTCAGAGCTCGTACGTGTCGAGGTTATTTCATGAGCAGCTATGAAACACATTAACATGACGAAGACTTTTTTAGCTAAAATGTCATTATGGAAACTACAGAGTGTGTTATAAATCTAAACACAGAATGAAGTTGGTGTTTGTCCACTGATCTGAAGGTTGGTGGTGCGATTCCAGCTCCTACAGATGAATACTGTAGTTGTGTCCTTGGGCAAAACACCTCGCTCCAGGTGTCCTTAATGCAAAGTGTTTTGAGCGACTTGAAGGTGGAAAAATGCTGTGTAAAAAACGTGACCTTTGACCCAAACAGCACTGACCCCAATCGTCATGTCCGTCCTGTTACTGCGAAGTGCGAAAGTTTATGTATTGTTTGAAATACTTGAAATACTTTTTTATTTGACACCAAAACCTGTACTTAAGTAAAAATATGAGTTATCTGTACTTTATTTTAGTACATTTTACAGTGTGTACTTTTTACTTCTCCTTGAGTACATTAGAGAGCAGTATTAGTATTTTACTCCACTACATTTTTGAACAGGACTGAAAAGTAAAAGTACTTTTGTTACTGTTTGAACCTTTACTAGGCCTCAAAATCTGTGTGAAATATGTTTACTTTTTATTCTTTAAGTACATTTTTAAATACTTAAGTAGTTTTCATGTGATCCTTTTACTTGAGTTTTTTAGTTTTTTTGCTCCCGTATCTGTTCTTTTATGGGGCGATAGTGTTTAGAGCAGTGGGCCCCAAACCTGAAGGTCAGAGGATCAGTTCCCACACGGACCAAGTTCTGTCGTCGTGTCCTTAAGCAAAACACTTCACCACATTGTGTAGTATGAAAGTGGAACGTGTGAGTGATCGGTGATGGTTATTTTACGTCTTTCACCTCTGTTCAGTTGTATCTGGCCCTCGTCTTGGCGTTGGGAGTGTCACGTGTCCACAGCCTCGGCCTACACCAGAGCGCACTCCGACGCGCAGAGCTGTAATTGGCAAACTCCCCAGTCTTTTGCGGTGTTAAATTCCTATAATTCTCCAGCAGGATGGTCGGGTCTAGTCTTAACCCAGCTCGCGCACAGATCACATCAATGCAGGCATCAACCGGGGCTTAAGAGATCGAGCCTGTCGGCGCCGCTCACATATTGACGACTGAGCCGGTTCTGAGGCGGAGTCACACGGGGCGATGGATCCAGCGCTCAGACAGTACACGAAACACTTCATTGATGACGACCTTGCACCTGCGTCTAAGAACAATACGTCTTCATCAAGTCTGCAGCGAACGTTTATAATGAACACTGTCGCATTAGAGAGAAAGTCACAATGGAGTAAAGTGTTTATCCACAGATTGTGTTAAGAAGTGAGTGAGTGAGACGTCACCACAGCTTCAGCTCCACATGAAGCTCATCGAGGCCGGAGCAGTTTTAAGGGTGAATTTGGAGCAGAGTTTCAAATTTGTAATTCCGACCTCGAGTATCATAGCAACCAAAGAACCAATCAGGAGCGAGGCTGTTGAAGGTAACGCCCCTTCCCGCCCACACCGCTGGTTTATCAGGGAGCGGACGCTTAGCAACACTGTCAATCAAACCTGTTGCTAACGCTAACAGGAGCGACCTTGGGGAAAGAAGGACCTGATTTGTCTGTTATTAATGTTCAGATCTTGATTTACAGACACAATAGTGAAATAAAAACCCCAGGATCATGTAGAGGGTTAATACGAACATCCATCCATTTTCTTCCTCTTATCCGGGGCCGGGTCGCGGGGGCAGCAGTCCAAACAGGTACTCCCAGACTTCCCTCACCCCGGACACGTCCTCCAGCTCCTCCGGTGGGACCCCAAGGCGTTCCCAGGCCAGCCGAGAGACATAGTCCCTCCAGCGTGTCCTGGGTCTTCCCCGGGGCCTCCTCCTGGTGGGACATGCCCAGAACACCTCCCTAGGGAGGCGTCCAGGAGGCATCCTGAGCAGATGCCCGAGCCTCAGCTGGTTCCTCTCAACGTGGAGGAGCAGCGGCTCTACTCCGAGCTCCTCCCGTGTGACCGAGCTCCTCACCCTATCCCTAAGGGTGCGCCCGGCCACTCTGCGGAGGAAGCCCATTTCAGCCGCTTGTATCCGTGACTTTGTCCTTTCGGTCATTACCCAGAGCTCATGACCATAGGTGAGGGCAGGAACTTAGATTGAGGTAAATCGAGAGCTTCGCCTTTGGGCTCAGCTCCTTCTTCACCACAACGGACCGATACAGCGACCGCATCACTGCAGACGCTGCACCGATCCGCCTGTCAATCTCACGCTCCATCCTTCTCTCACTCGTGAACAAGACCCCGAGATACTTGAACTCCTCCACTTGAGGCAGAGAAAGTTAATACCAACATTTAAGACTGAAATGAGTCTGACAGCAGCAGAGACAGAGAGGACACAGTTTTTATATAAAAAGTGAATTGGAGCCAGAAGTGCGCTCATGATCACTTCCTGTTTATAACGTGGCGGCTAGCTGGTTAGCTATGTCCATTTATTAGTCTATGGCAGCACAAGTTTACGTTTTGTATAAGCTTTACCTAAACTATATATTGTATCTTTGGCACTTGCAATGATCTTGACCTCGATGATGTTCCACTATCCAAATGTTTGTGTTGTCCAGGTAAGAGCTAGAACGGTCACATGATACATTACATTTTTATATATCGCTTTTCCATCTTCAAAGTGCTTTACATCAAGGAACTACTCACACAGACACTGGGGTGAGGTGGGTTAAGTGTCTTGCCCAAGAACACAACAACAGCATTCATCTGTGGGAGCTGGAATCGCACCGACAACCTGTGGGTCAGTAGATCTAAACGCTCAACCAATAACGTGTATGTCGAGAGCAGGATTTGAACCGCCAGCCTTTGGATCAGTAGACAAATGCTCTACCAACTGAGCCACTGTCGCTCAGAAACTGTAAACAAACCGGTGTGTGTGAGCGTGTGTCGTTAGCCCCTCCCCTCAGACAGATATAAGGCAGTGTCCAGTTTTAATCTGACCAGAACTGAAGAAGAGCAGCCAGACGTCTTCAATTCTGCACAAAAGTTTTAGTGTGAGTTTTTCTTCGCCCACAGCGCCCCCTGCCTCCAATTTTCCACAATAAACCCAATGGACACGTTCGAGTTCTGGCTCATTTGGAACTTACTGACCACTGCCAGCTAAAACACAACACTGTAGACTAAAGAAGAGACCGAAGTTGCACCATATTGTGAGAGCTGCTTCTTCCTTGGACGAGCAGAAGTGTCTCCCATTGGGACAGCTCCATAAATGTTGTTTGATTTTCTGGCGTAAGACCTGAAAGCCCCGGCACGAAAAAACATGTTTTCTCTGCAATGGCTCCAGTGGAAAAATGTGTCTGTGTGATGCTGTCAACCTAAAAGAGACTCCCTATATAAATATATCACTACAACTCCTAAAAGTGTCTATTGGATCTTTTATAGCGTCACAGAAAATATAAAATCATGTACACAGAGATGTCGACCATTACCGTTTCTGTGATGGCATCTGATTTAAGTACACAAACGCACAGCTTGGATTTCTATTGACATACATTTCCCGGAGCCTGACGCTAACCATAGACTGTTTATATAAATGGACACAGCTAACGTGCTAGCTGCTGCGTTCCTTTTGGATGGAGTAGAACTAGATCTTATCAAAGAATTCAAGTATTTAGGTTTGACTTTGGATCCGACTTTGACATTCAAGAAACACATAAAACAAATGACAAACACAATCAATTTTAATGAGCGAAATTTTCGACACGTAAGGCCTTTTATGACACAGCACGCAGCTAAACTTTTTTTTACATTCAATGATTTTCTCTCATTTTGAATATTGCATAACCACCTGGTCACTTGCTGCCGGCACAACACAAAAACCAATCGAATCCCTCTTTAAAAAAGCCATAAAAATCTTTGACAAAAAAACCCCAGCTCCTTTCACCATCGTATTGTTTTAGAAAAATATAACTGGTTGAATTTTGATAATTTTATACAGTTTAAAAATGTTTGTTTTATATTTAAAGTTCTACATGGACTTGCTCCTCCTCCGACTTTATCAAATTAAAGACTGTGACTGGGATGGGAACCAGGGCCACATCTCGAGGAGACTGATGTACCACACAGACGCACTAAATGTGGACAAACCGTGCTCTGTTAAAGGGACTCATATTTGGAATAGTCGTCCTCTGACAATAAGAGAACGTTCATCTCTGTCCACGTTCAAACTGCACCTTAAAATGTGGCTGAAGGAAAACCAGGTCTGTGAGCACCTTTAGCTGCTTTTATTGTATTTTTGTAATGTCTATGTTGTATTTGTTGTGCACCTGCCGAGGGACAACAGATGGAAACTAGCATTTTTTTGCTATAATCTGACATATTTACAGTGTTTACAGATGTTCATTAATATGTGCTGTCCCTATCAAATAAATAAATAAATAAACAAACAAGAAGTGATCATGAGCGCACTTCCGGCTCCATCGACTCGTCAATTTAGTCTTAAAATTGTTCGTATTAACTCGCGCTACATGAGGGTTTGTTATTAATGTTTATATCTTGTTTTACGGACAAAATAATGAAAAAACAGACAAAGCAACAGGTTTGATTGGCAGCGATACTGAGTGACGTCACTTAGGATCATAGACTGTATAAACAAATGGACTAACTTTAACCTAAATCCTGACTTTAACCTGTTTTAGCTCAAAATCTCTTTAAACCACGTCACTGATTTAATAATGAAGATTTTACGTCAAGTCCTCATAAGGCAGGTCCACTTCATGCGAGTTTACACATATTTTAGTCCCCAAAATTTGATAAATACCTGCCAACATCAACATTGGGACTAAACCAGAACTCACCTGGACTCGAGCAGGATTAAACCAAGACTAGACCAGGGTTCAAACTGGGTGTTATGGCCCTAAGCAAGACAAGGCAAGTTTATTTGTACAGCACAATTCATACACAAGGTGCTTTACAGAATAAGAAAGACGTTAAAATCACACAAATCAAAACATAAATAATCACAAATAATCAAAATAAAATTAACATTAAAACAGAAAAGTGTAGAATAAAAACCTTTCAGTCACAGCAGATAAACAGAACTCGAGGCCAAAGTCGAGTCTGTCTCACATCTTCAGGAAGAATGTTCCAGGTTTTAGCTGCATAAAACTTAAACGCTGATTCTCCATGTTTAGTCCTGACTCTGGACCAGCAGGAGGCCGGTCCCTGAAGTCCTCAGAGTGTGAGATGGTTCATATGTCAGAGATGAACTTTGGACCTGGGCCATGGAGAGACTTGTACACAAGCAGAGCTGCTTTAAAGTCTATTCTTTGAGCTACAGGAGCCACAGACCTGAGCACAGGACACATGTGTGAAGTACTTCCTGGTTCTAGTCAGGACTAAGCCTTAAGTTCTTATCATTGTATTTGTCTATTATGTTTCGTGTGTGTCCCTGAATCTGTCCCTTTCCCCCGTGAAATCCTGTCTGTGTGAGTCCTTGTTGATGATTGGACGACTGTTTCTCACCCTGTCCAATCCTGCGTCTCACCTGCAGCCGCCTCACCTCATTTAAGAGGATTCAGTTCACCTGTTCAGGGGTCGCTGTGTGTCCAGTCTGACATTTCGTTTGTGTCTGTGTCTCTTTTGTTACGGCACTAATGAGAAAGTGACTTCGTTTTGAGAGACTCGACTGTCAGTTTGTCATGTGTTTTGTTACGTTGTGGTAAAATTAATTTCATAGTCAAACTTAACCTTTGTTTCTTTTGTTTAAACCCTTGCGCGTTACCTTTTGTTTGAATATTTTAGTCCCCTTTTTGTTTCGTTTACCTTCTACATCCCTGTTCATTAAATTAGTTTTTACTTTATCATTTTTACATCCTTATTTTTGTTACGTCCCTGATTCTACACCAGCTGGGACGTAACACTGGGACTAAACCAGGAGCAAGCAGCGACAAATGTGAACGCTCCCTAAACACGGCACTAATCTGAACTAAAGCAGAACTAAACCAGGACTAGAACCAGACCAAAACTAGTCCACACCAGGACGAAAATGGGCTCAACACAGGATCAAACCAGGGCAAGTGCACGGCCTTTAATAACTGTGTTTTTGAAGAATGTGATCTCATGTCCTTGGTTATAAAACTCCTGATTATCTTTTGTAATTAGTTGTGAGTGTGACCAATGGCATCGTGAAGTGGCCCTGTTCATTTAATAATCTGTTCAAATCAGAGGAGAGAACGCCGCTCTCCCGTTAGGTGACAAGAGTTTTAATTGTTGAGGTGGACAAATTAGGTTTTAGTTGTTGTAAAAATCAGTAAAAATTGTCAGAGTGAAAATGCAATAGTTCAGAATAAAGCACAAATCCCAGCTGTAAATCACCATCATCTTGAGATTATATTATTAAAGTCGTGCTCTCACTGGCTCCACTTGTTTCTGTGCGGATTTTCCACATGACTTGTAAGTTGATTTCCTTGTTAATTTGCCCAGTCAAAGATCACAGACTCAACACTTTTCCTGTTTTTTTTGTTTGTTTGTTTTTTAACGGTTCAAAAGTAGGTCAGTGTGGCACGGACATTCCACAGTCTGCACCGCCGCAACTGTTTATGTTTGCCACTCGACTGACCCTTGAACAGTAGAATCACAATCAGACTCTTCTGGTTAAAGCGCCGCAGTCGAAACAGAAGAAAAGGCGGCGGCCATGTTGGAAATGACTGTTTACCTTTTTTCTTTAAAGCGTCCGAATTACGCTTTTTCCTCATCTGTGTTCTAACGTCGTTTCCTCGTCACAAACAGACCTGGAGTCGTGTTTGTTTTTTGTTTCATTCACACAAGTTTAACTCACAAACCCTGCAGATTTACGCAGAGCTCTTCTCTGAAACTGAAAGAAAACACGATTCCACCTTGTGATGTCATCAGATAATACAGGAAGTGAAGTTCTCCGCTTTGTTTTTATACTTCCTACACCTTCATTAGAATAATTTGGATGATTTCTGCCCTGGAATTGGCAAACTGTACTATGCAAAAGGTTGAAATCCTCCACTTGATGACATCACAAGGTGGAACGTCGCATTTTGAGCTTTGGAGATGTTACAGACGAATAATAAAGTGACTCGAACATGTGTGAATGAAACAAAACACAACTCCAGGTCCGTTTTTGAAGAGGAAACGCAACATAGCTCAGAAAATAGCGTAATATTGTCTCTTTAATTCAGTTGTTATCATAAAAAAACGCTCTTTTTAATCAGATATACTCAGATTCAAAGTGAGCCCTTATAGAAAACTCATTGTTCTGGCTTTACTCGGGCAGACGTAACGTAAACACCGACTTCGGAATAAAACCAGAGAGAGAAGAAATGGAAAACTGCGAGCGCACGTAATGTGTCAGCGGCTGTATCTTTTGATAAGTTGGCCGACTAATTATTTGGAAGCAGCTTTTGATAAGTACTAATTTGATTTCATGGCCAATCAAACATTTCCACCGGCTCTATTAGCTGCATCCAACGCCGAGGGGAAACGAAGGCGTCGCTCTGCCAGAAAGAACACGGCAGATGTCAGATTCAGTGCTACACAGCCACATTAACCTGCACTTTCAGACGGAGGGCGTAATAAATGAATAATGCAAAGTTAAAGTTTTATCATCCCACGGTGCCTAGTTACGGTTGTCATGGGCGTAACTCAGGGCTGTCGACTCGTAGGGTTTCATTATCGGAGTTTGATATTACAACTCCAATACATACGACAAAACGGGCCAAGCAATATGCAAAATTAAACGAGCAAAGTGATATTTTTAATTTACTGCGGCTCTAACCGTGTCCAATTTATTATGTCGTTAAAGAGAAGAGTATTTCCGAGTGCGAGGAAGGGAAATGATGTTTTTTTACGCCGCCTCGTGTCACGTCAATAATACTCAAAGAGCTCGTGTTATGGTATTTTCTGAGCTGTTCTAATGTTTTCTTATCTCAAACAGACCTGGAGTTGTGTTTTTTTGTTTCATTCTCACATGTTTAAACACACAAACCTGTAGATTTAGGCTGAAAACACTGTGTTCCACCTTGTGATGTCATCATGTGGTGATACAGGAAGTGCTCCACTGTGTTTTTAAACTCCACACACCTTCATTTCTAGAATCATTTGGATCATTTCAGCTCTGGAGTTGTCTCTTATCTTGACTGAACTAAAGGTAAAAGGAGCTGTTCACTTGAAAACTACCACCTGATGACATCACAAGGTGGAACGTCGCATTTTGAGCTTTGGAGATGTAACAGACTGATAATAAAGTGTGACTCAAACATGTGAATGAAACAAAACACAACTCCAGGTCTGTTTTTGAGGAGGAAACACCATTAGAACATGGGACCTTTCAATCTATAGAACTTTTTTTAATCTTTTTTTTTGTTTTTACATTTTAGTCGCATTTTCATCATTTAAAAAAACAAGAGAATATTACAATGAGTTCTTGAGTTTGTTTTAACCATTCAGTTTGGGGAAAGACATCACCATTTTGATGCATAGTTAGCCTGGTTAACGAGGATCTGAAATGAAAAAGACCGAGTTTTGTTTCAATCTCAAAATGTTCAAATGTCGTTAAATGGAAATGTTTAAAACTAAAACACACAAAACTGACTCTTGTAGATTCAATCCTTGGTCTAATGTTTTTCCCTCCTCAAAAACAGACCTGGAGTTGTGTTTTATTTCATTTATTATCAGTCTGTAACATCTTCAAAGCACAAAATGCTCTGTTCCACCTTGTGATGTCATGGGTCAGCAGATCTTACTGTTCTACCAATGATGTTTATGTCAAGAGCAGGATTCAAACCGCCAACCTTCGGACAAACACTCTACCAACTGAGCCACTGACGCCCTCGATGCCGTGAAGAGATAGAGATTGGCAATTCCTGATGCTGAAATGATCCAAATGATTCTATAAATGAAGGTGTGTGGAGTTTAAAAACACAGTGGAGCACTTCCTGTATCACCACACGATGACATCACAAGGTGGAACAGAGCGTTTTCAGTTTGAGAGAAGAACTCAGACCTGGAGTTGTGGGGTTTTTTTGTTTCATTCACACATTTAACACACAAACCTGCAGATTTAGGCTGTTTGTGACAAGGAAACGACATAAACGGATCAGAAAACAGCGTAACACGAGCCTTTTAAAACTGAAAACCGTTTCATAACCACCGCACAGTGACACGATTGTTTGTAATAGGTCAGTCGTCGTTAAGAATCGCATCACCCGAGCTCATTTGCATAATTTAAAACCTGTGCGGTGAGCGAGCCGAGCGCGGCGACACCTCAGAGACCTTGTGCGTTTGTGAAACTCACGTCTTGCCTCTGCTGTCGTCTCCAGATCGCCGGCATCGTTCTGTCCCAGATCCTCATCTCCCAGATCCAAGACGAGATCAGCTCCGTGTTGTGAGCGAGGAGCCACATGGAGAAAATGAACTCTGAGGACCGGACTCATGAAAGGACACGGAGGGCGGAGGCGGCGGTCCAGAGCGGTCTCGTTTACTTGGTTTGAACAAGATGAACAGATGGTATTTTTACATGAAACTATGAAAAAGGAAAATCTGTAACTGGACAAAACGTTGTAGGAGTGAAGACGTTTGTCTGCTCGTCCAAGCCGCGGCTTGGACGAGCAGACAAACGTCTTCACTCCTACGAGACGTTTCTTCTTCAGTTCTGGTCAGATTCCTCCTGGACACTGCCTTATATCTGTCTGAAGGAGGCGCTAACGACACTGAAGCTAACACACCTGTTTGTTTATAGTTTCTGTTTGTTTATTTGTGCCTGAGTCGTACTTAGCATAGTCATACAAGCCCCTAATGAGTGATTTCACACCTGTTAGCATCCAGGCTAGGCCTATTGTTCTCTTTGTTTTGCTTTGTGTCTGAGGATGGAGTTATAGATGAGGGAAAGATGATGTTCAATGTCATTTTTGTTCAAAGATGGATTGTGTTTCCTTCTTTAACTCTCCTCTCTGAAACTATTTCTTTTCTCTGGCTAAAATCTGAGCCTCACTCTCTTTAAAGTTGTGGTTAGTGTTTTTGAAATGGAGATGAACAGCAGACTGGGGTCCTGAGCTGCTCTTGCGACGGTGTTTCAGTGTCGTTAGCTCCTCCTTCAGAAAAATATAAGGCAGTGTCCAGCAGTAAACTGACCAGAACTGAAGAAGAGGCTTGGACGAGCAGCTAAACGTCTTCAGTCTAAAACATTTTGTTGAGTTACAGATTTAACTTAGTCGAGTCGTCCAGGTCTGATCCAGAGGAAAAGACAGACGCTATGAAAAAGTATTTATATTAATGTGATGTTTGCTAATAAAATTGAGTTTGAAAGGTAAAGGGACGTGGAGACTGATGTTTACGTTGCATAATTCACTATTTAATATTTGCATTACTCTGGTTAAAGACACAATTAGTTTTTCTTTACACGTTTTATTTTTCATGTTTAAAACGACATAAAAATCAGATATTTTGGAAACAGGTGCACGATGAAATATTCAGTTTTCAAAGGTAAAATCAAATCCGCTTTAGTTTTGAGCAGCGGTGAACATAAAGTAAAAGTACTGTATTTAAAGATGTTAAATATATTTTATAGTTTTAAATATATTTTGGCACCTCCGGCACTGAGAACATCTTGGAGCTTTGGCGTCAGCACTACAGTAGATTATTTAACTGTGTTCAGAGTGAGCCTTATGTTATGCCTGATGTTGACCATGCAGATGTAATCCTGTCACATGAAGTCCTTAAAGCTGTCACCAAACTATCTAATAATAAGGCCAGTGGGCAGGACGGTGTTTCAGCAGAGCATTTAATTTGCAAGTGTGAGGTTAGCACCACTGCTTTCCATCTGTCTCACGGCTTTCCTTATTCATGGATTTTTACCTGACTGTTTGTTAACTGTACTGCTAGTCCCTGTCATTAAAGATAAGACTGGAAAAGTTGGCAGCTCTAACAACTACAGACCTATAGCTCTGGCCAGTATAGTCTCAAAAATCATTGAATTAATCTTGCTTGACAGGATCTCCTACTGTATTAAATCCACAGACAATCAGTTTGGGTTTAAGGCTCTGCTGGGCACAGACATGTGTATATATGCTCTAAAAGAGATTATTGACAAATACAGGAGGCAGAACTCATCAGTTTTTATGTGTTTTTTAGATGCATCCAAGGCATTTGACAGAGTGAACCACCGAAAATTATTTATGAAGTTGATGCAGAAAGGTGTACCCAAATATATTGTGCGTATTTTAATTTATTGGTATGGACAGCAGACAGTGCAGATTAAGTGGGGAAACAGGGTTTCTGCCCCATTTAGAGTCACCAATGGGGTTAGACAAGGAGGAATCTTGTCCCCAGTTCTGTTCAACTTGTATTTAGATGAACTGTCTATAAAGCTCAAAAGATGTAAAACTGGATGTGTGGCTGGGAATTTTGTCCTCAATCATTTAATGTATGCAGACGACTTGGTTGTGTTTAGTCCGAGCACCGCTGGGTTACAGCAGCTACTCAACATCTGTTCAGCTTATGGTGTGGAGTATGACATCAAGTATAACGCAACTAAGAGCATGATCATGATTTGCAGGACTAAAGAGGATAAACACATGCGGTATCCTGATTTTTGCCTGTCTAATGTTGTATTGAATGTTACAGCTAAAATTAAATATCTTGGGCACATCATCACTGCAGACATGGCAGATGATGATGATATTTATAGACAATGCAGGATGTTGTATGCACAAGCTAATACTCTTCTGTTCAAGTTCGGTTCATGCTCTGATGATGTAAAGTTAATGTTATTTAAATCATATTGCACACCACTATACACTGCCCACCTCTGGACTCAGTACAAAAAAGCCAGTCTACAGAGGCTGCAGGTGGCTTATAATGACGCGTTGCGGGTGCTCTTGAGGAGGCCACGATGGACCAGTGCGACTGAATTGTTTGTCACCGCACGTGTGAATACATTGCAAGCTGTACTGAGAACTTTAATGTACAGGTTTATCTGCAGACTGAACAAGTCAGAAAATGAAATTCTACTGTCACTCACAAGCATAAGATGCAGTGCAATTCGCTACCAATCCAGAATGTGGAGACACTGGTATGGTTGTCTTTTTAAAACATAGATGTTTATTGTTTTGTATTGTTACTGTCTGTCTGTTTTTTGAATGGACCACGAGTCCGAAATAAAGATGAATTGAATTTGACTGAAGTACATTTTACAGTGTGTACTTTTACTTTTACTAGAGTACATTTGAGAGCAGTATCTGCACTTTCTGCTTCATTACATTTATGAACAGGACTTAAAAGTAAAAGTAGTGAGACCTGCTGAAAAGGCTGAGGGTTTATTTTTAACACCTTCAGAATTTGAACAAAACTAAAATATGCAAATAAAAACAAAAACCGATTGATTCAGTTGTAATTCAGCTCAAATCTTTATCAAAATCATCACATTTGAAGATTTATAAGACTCAAAATCTGTGAAATGCTTTAAATGTTTACTCTTTAAGCAGATTCTAAAACGGGTACTTTAATACTTTTATTTAAGTAAAAGTATCACATAAAAAAAATCTACTTGCGTATTTTTTGCTGTGGTATCTGTACTTTCACTTAACAAACCTGAGTACTTCTTCCACCTCTGGTTTGGAGTCGTTTAAGGACACTCTTGTATTTCTCTAAGTTTATTTTTATTTTCAGTAAAACAACTCTAAAAAGTTTATTTGCACGAGGCGACTTCTGTTTGGATATTTGAAGGTAATTTCAAACTGCCAAGTATAGTCACAAAAAATATTTTGATAAATGTACAAATTTGCAGTATTCAGGCAACAACTTTTGAGCACATGTTTATACTGCCACTAAAATGTGAAAAACAGTTTGCAGTTTCAGATTAAATACAGTATTTCTTGAAATGTTTAGAACTGGCCCCACACTGATATAAATGCAGTTATTTTTATAGTTTTAAAGGTCGGATATTATGCAAAATAGAGATTTAAGTCATGTTCTGATGCCGTTTCCTCCTCAAAAACAGACCTGGAGTTGTGTTTTGTTTCATTTATTATTAGTCTGTCACATCTCCAAAGCTCAAAACGCTCTGTTCCACCTTGTGATGTCATCAAGTGGTATTTTTCACATTAACAGCTCCTTTTACCTTTAGTTCAGTCGATCTTCACAATTCCAAATCTGAAAGTATCCGAACGGTTTTAGTGAAGGTGTGTGGAGTTAAGGGCACGTCCTGTGTCACCCCACGATGACATCACAAGGTGGAACAGAGCGTTTTCAGTTTGAGAGAAGAACTCTTTGTGAGAATGAAACAAAACACAACTCCAGGTCTGTTTGTGACGAGGAAACCGCATTAGAGCATAAATATGAGCGCTTTAAGGAATGTTCAAACTGTCAAGGCGTCTCGCAGGTGAGAATATCAAAGCTACAAACATATGGCCACTTTTTCTTTTCTTTTTCCATTTTTTCCCCCCCAAAGTCAGACAAGCTCCTGGGATCGTCATAGCACTTTGATGTTTCTGATGTTTCTGTTGGATCTGCCTACACGTGCAGCGCCAACGCCGTCTTCATGAGGCGCTCTGTCATCGGAGAGTTGGGCCTCACCGAGTCCCTCTCCACCAAAAGACACCTGAAGAAAACACAGCACAAGACCCTGTGAACGTCCACGCTCCGCCGCTACACGAGCGCGGGCTAACATGATCAATAATGAAAGCCCCACACGCCGAACAGACCGCGGTTACATAACGTTAGCATACAGGCTGCGGTCTGTATACACACGATAAGACAGGAGCTAACGCAAACAGCTATGGCGATCAAATGAATACACGGCTTTAGAAAAACACATTCGCCGTCTTTTTCTGATTTCACAAACTGATTCTGTGAACAAATATCGGGAAAAAAACTGCAGTACGCCCTGGAAGTGTAAGAAAATCAAGGAAGGTGAACCCAAAATGGCGTATTTTTGTCAACGCCCTGTGCTCATTGGCGCTTGAGCTCAAAAATGATTTTCTCTTCAACATTACTGCATCAATACGGGCTGGCTCCTCCCACCGTGTGACGTCAGAACATCGACTGTATAGAGGTGGACTGAGTGAGTGCGACGTCACCACAGCTTCAGCTCCAAATGAAGCTCATCGAGGCCGGAGCAGCTGATTTTCTTATTAGGAATTATGACCGTGAGTATCATAGCAACCAAAGAGCCAATCAGGAGTGAGGCTGTTGAAGGTAACGCCCCTTCCCGCCCACACCACTGGTTTAACCCTTTAGGTGAGCTATACTGGCCCATAGTGTGCTCAGTCCTTAGACTTTTATATTTTTGTAGGCCATAAAAGTCATATTAAAAGAAGTATCAGAATTTACTGCATTTTTTCACACATCTACTTCTATTTTACACTTATCTTACACGTATTTTTTCTTTTACACATCGAATAAATCACTAGGAAAATCCCCGCAGCACTCGCGCTCTCATTCGTCACCTTCGCGGAGGAACAGAGGCAGATTACCGTAACTGACGGAAAAATATTTAAATAGCCTCCGCTTTGAGACGCCGTTTGAATTTACATGAGAGCACGACTGGTTGCGGAGTTACGCTGCTGGAAAGTCCGCATCCCCGACACTAAAGGGTTAACAGGGAGCAGGTACTTAGCAACAGGTTTGATTGACAGCGTTGCTAACAGGAGCGACCTCGGGGAAAGAAGGACCTGATGTGTCTGTTATTAATGTTCAGATCTTGATTTACAGACACAATAGTGAAATAAAAACCCCAGGATCATGTAGAGGGTTAATACGAACATTTAAGACCAAAATGACGAGTCTGACAGCTGCAGTTTTTCAATAGAAAGTGAACTGGAGCCAGAAGTGCGCACATGATCACTTTCTATTTGGAACGCGGCGGCTAGCAGGTTAGCCATGTGCATTTATATACACAGTCCATGTCTAAGATTTAGTCTAGTTCCGCTCTAGCAGCAAATTTTTACACTTTGAGGATTTAAATATTTGAAATAATTCATGAGGTAAAAATAGACAAGAATCCCTACAAAATCCCGACCTTTCCAAAGTGTGGATGCCCCGTCAGAACATGGGCAGTTTAAATTCACACAAAACGTCTCACGCTCTACGGCGGAACCCAACCTCCTGGACGCTGCAGTACCTGGAGCGGCCACTAGTTGAGGGGGAATGTCTTATGCAGTCTCTTATTATAGATCCAGGGAGTAAACTCAAATCCCGTTCGTGCGTTACCTTCCAAGTTTCTGGTGCCTGGTATTGTCCGACTTCATGGCGGCGTGAATGAGCAGTTGATTGAAGAGGTCTCTCTGCAAACGGAGGACAAAGGCCATTAGAACACAACGCCGACTCAACGTTTCAGACTGGTCTTATTGTTACACACTGTGAATACCGCTGCTCTCCCGGGAATACCGCTCAAACACAAAGAACAGTCCATCAGTATCCATCACGGAGATTTATTATTCATGCCGGATGCTGTTCCCGCCCGTCCTGACACCGCCGTACTCTCGTGTTCTTGGAAATAAAGCTATTCCTCTAACGCGCCGCACACTTCACTTCACCTGTGGCTGATTTTTTTTCACAACAGCAGCGATTTCATGTGTGCGAGCGAGAAGAAAACCCAATTTGTTATGATCTATGATGAGCGGAGACGGCGTAGCCTCGGGATAACGCACCGCCGCAATAATCCTCCACAGAGCAAAAAATAAATAAATAATCACACTTAAAGGAGCTCACCTGTGCATCGCTGCCCCCTATGTCCACGATACGGTAGCGCAGCGGGTACAGCAGCTCCACGGACTTGTCGTAGTTGCCCCGGTTGAACTCCGTCATGGCCTGGAATAACGGGAGGCCCACGGCGCTCGCCATCTGGTGCTGCTGGTTCTCCCCAGGCTCACTGCAACATGAAAACAAACAGCAGAGTGTGACTTTTCTGCAGAATATGTCAGTACATCTGTGACGATCTACGATATATCGACTTATCGTTCAATACGTGACGGGAAAATGTTTTTTATACAGCGCTTTTTCACTTTTAAGTCACTCAAAAAGGACTTTACATCAACAAACACAACACATTCACATATATTTAATTTTTCTTAATAGTTTTTGTAATTTTGTGGGTTTTTTTTAATCTATATGATCAAATTTAAGCTGTAAAAGTTTGAATAAATCTCATTCCAGACTCAACAGAATGAAACACTTTAGTCGTTAGTTTGTTCATTTATTGCAGCTCATGATTTTTAACAATATTGTCAATTTATAATAGTTTTTCTGGCTTAAATCTGCTCTTGGTCGCTGTGTCAGTGGCATAAATGAGTTTCAATATTATCGTTTATCTATATTTATTTCAGCGATATATCAAAGTTCCAAATGTGTTCTGTGTGTCAGCTTCAAAAAAGCAGCATAAACAAATATTGCAGATCTACTTTATTTATTATTTACTTTATTAAGGTGATAAAAAAGAGACGAGTATCAAAAATATGTGCTGTATTTCCCGGACTATAAGTGTGAGTTTGTTGAGTTTGTTGGGTGTGACTTCTCCTCAGATGTGACTTATATGTGAAATGATTCAAATCTATAATGTCACATGTTGGTTCTTGTCACAGTGACAGTCGTGCGAGGGGCTCTAGACTTGGACCAGTATCTACTCCTCCTGAACCACTCAACATTTAAAATATCAACATTACACTCATTTAAAAGACAAACACTCAACAAAAATGACACTAAAACAAAATGGTTTCTCTTGTTTTTTCTGCTTTATTTATGTGATTAACTGTTAATATCTTACGTTAACAAACCAGACACGTGTTCAGTTCTGTCTGTGCTTCATGGAGCTGAATAAATATAAATGTGTTACGTTAGCGTGATGTACTGATATTCAGCCTGTTGGTCCACATTTTATTATTATTATTACAACTTGATTTAAAGAGAAAATGTCTGTTCTTGGTCTCGGATTTTGTTAAATAATTATGTTTTTTTCTATGCTTTTTTATTTTTTTTTTTGGCTTATACTCCAGAGTGACGCATAGTCCAGAAAATACTGTACTCATATTAAAAAGTATCGATACTGAAAAAAACAGGACAAATATGGAGCTTTTGTGAATAGTTTTAGGTCTGAATAAAGTCGTTTTATTAAAGAAACGATTAAAATTAGACTCAGTAATACGTTTTTTATTATCATTACGGTTTCAGATTTAGATTTGATCGTTGCGTCGACTCTTTGCTGTTAACGCGGCGTGAAATTGATACTTCGCAGCTGATGTCATCAAGATTCCTCCGGGGGCGTGACGCTAACCGTAGGCACGCTCTGTCTGAGGCTTCGACTTTAATCCGAGCTTCAATATTTGAGCAGAAAGAGCCGACGTAGTGGGAAAATACGTTGTTTAAATCCATTTAGCTTCTTTTTTCTTAAGTATTAAAACATTTCTGACATCGTTCACTAATGTGTGCTTTGCGTCTCCATGGAAACAGCTGAATGTTCCACCGTACAGAGTGACGTCCATGCGAAGTGTCAGTGCACGTGGGACTTGAACGGTATAATTAATGTAAATATTTGAGTGCAGGGCTGAAACACCAACAGAAACACTCGAGTAAACGTTGGCGCTCGTCACATTCGCTGCCGCCAAGAGTCTGAGAGTAAAAGATGAGACACATGGACGAGCGTCTTTGAGCTGCTCCTGTAAACTCATCATGAAGTATGTTCTTATTTGAGTGTGCGCTGTCACTTTAAGAGCACGAGTTTGTGAATGAACCGGAGAAAAAGAAAAACATGAGTCCTGTGGCTCAGAGACTTTAAAACAGATCTGGACCCAGACCATGAGAGACAAGACGGACACAACAAGAAGAAACAGAGACACATGGACCATCTGAGGACTTCAGGGACCAGACTCCTCATGGAGACCTGGTTTAGTCTTAGTTTAGTCCTGCTTTAGTCCCGGTTTAGTCCTGATGTTTAGTCCTGGTTTGGTCCTGGTTTAGTCTTAGTTTAGTCCTGTTTTAGACCTGGTTTAGTCCTGATGTTTAGTCCTGATGTTTAGTCCTGGTTTGGTCCTGGTTTAGTCTTAGTTTAGTCCCGTTTTAGACCTGGTTTAGTCCTGATGTTTAGTCCTGATGTTTAGTCCTGATGTTTAGTCCTGGTTTAGTCTTAGTTTAGTCCCGTTTTAGACCTGGTTTAGTCCTGATGTTTAGTCCTGATGTTTAGTCTGAGTTTAGTCCTGGTGTTTAGTCCTGGTTTGATCCTGATGTTTAGTCCTGGTGTTTAGTCCTGGTGTTAGTCCTGGTTTAGTCCTGGTTTAGTCCTAGTTTAGTCCTAGTTTAGTCCTAGTTTAGTCCTAGTTTAGTCCTAGTTTAGTCCTAGTTTAGTCCTAGTTTAGTCCTAGTTTAGTCCTAGTTTAGTCCTAGTTTAGTCCTAGTTTAGTCTTAGTTTAGTCTTAGTTTAGTCTTAGTTTAGTCTTAGTTTAGTCCTGGTTTGGTCCTGGTTTGGTCCTGATGTTCGGTCCTGGTTTGGTCCTGGTTTGGTCCTGGTTTGGTCCCGGTTTAGTCCTGGTTTAGTCCTAGTTTAGTCCTAGTTTAGTCCTAGTTTAGTCCTAGTTTAGTCCTAGTTTAGTCTTAGTTTAGTATTAGTTTAGTCCTGGTTTGGTCCTGGTTTGGTCCTGATGTTCGGTCCTGGTTTGGTCCTGGTTTGGTCCTGGTTTGGTCCCGCTTTAGTCCTGGTTTAAATCTGCTCCTTGTTGTGTCAGTGGCATAAATGAGTGTCATTATTCTAGTTTATCGTCTGTATTTACTTCAGTGATAAACGTCTGACACTTGTAAATTTGTGACAGACCAAACTCAGAGAAGTGGATTTGAGTTAAATTATGTTTATTGATAAAAGAGGAAACATTAGTGTTTGGGCCTAAAACGTCTCCAAATGTATCGATCAAACTGGATTGGTGGAGTATTACATTATTATTATATTCTAAAGTCAAATATATTACACAAAATGGAGTCGTGCACTTCCTGTATCACCACATGATGACATCACAAGGTGGAACAGAGTGTTTTTTTCAGTTTGAGAGAAGAACTCAGAGCTGGAGTTGTGTTTTGTTTCATTCTCACATGTTTAAACACACAGACCTGCAGATTTAGGCCGAGTGTGACGAGGAAACAACATTAGAACAGAGAGAAAAGCGTCGTGTCGATGTTTAAAAGTGCACGATGGAAGAGTAATCTGAGATCTACTCTTTAAGACACCACTGCCCCGATTAACTTCTGTTTTCACGTCCATCTTTACACGCCCATGTGACACGCCCACCGAGACACACCCACCGTGACACACATTTCCTTCTCCCGTTTTATTTTTTTCTTTGTAGACGTTCAGTGGTAGAAGAATCGATTTTAATACTCGAGTCTTTTTTTACCGTACTATCTGTACTTTTACTAAAATATTTTTTTTTCATGTGATACTTTTACTTAAATAAAAGTATTACAAGTACCTGTTTAAAATGTGCTTAAAGAGTAAATATTTTGAGGTCTTGTGATTTTAATACAGATTTGAGTTTTGTTCAGTTTGAGCCGTTTTTTAAAAGAAAAATTCACGTCTGTCACTGGACAAAAAGTTTAGTGTTGAAACGTTTGGCCGCTCATCCACGACGCCGCTTCAGTTCTGCTCAGATGAACAGAACGTCACAACAAAACTTTGTCCCGTTACAGATTTGACTTTTTCTTTCATGGATCAGATCTGGACTGAGGGACAGACATGTTTTTATTTGTATATTTGTGTTTTGATTCTGAATGTGTTAAAAATAAACGCTCTGCCTTTTCAGCAGGTCTCACAATAATAATAGAAATACTTTTTTTTACTTCTTGTTTTTGAAGAGACACAAACCTCACTCGCTCCTGCTGCTTCCTTCTTTTTTTCTCGTTTTAATCATTTTACCTCGTCCTGCGCAGGAAGAATTTATGATAAGTTATGATTTTCTATTAAGTAAACCAAGACTTTTAAACTATTTTTACATTTTTAACTAAATGTCTGATGAGCCAGCGACACGTCCGGACGAAGAAACAAAAGGAATCGTTTCTGCGAACGCTGTCGGAGCCATCGACAACAGATTAATGAGCTACAAACACGGATATTTAGTTTAGTTTTAGAATCTGAAAAAGGACTTGACCGGACGCTCCAGTGGTAATCGGCCCAGATACTTTCAGAAAACAAGTGAAAAAACTGCTGCCTTCAACTTAAATCTGAACGATACGGTGCGTTTTCCAAAACTTTATAAAGACGAGAATGAAACGCCAACGCAACAAGTGAAAAAGACGACGCTAATGTGAAGTAAAAGTAAAAATATCCACTGTAAAATGTACTTAAGTAAGGTCCAGATTACTTACGTACAATATTTTACCATTTACTGTTGCAATATAATGAAGTAAAAGTAGTAAACAGTCACATTTTGATAAAGTGTTTTGCCCAAGGACACAACAACAGGACTCATCTGGAGGAGCTGGAATCGCACCGCCAACCTTCAGATGGGCAGACAAACACTAGAGATGACACCGCTCTGCCTGGAATGTTCCGAAGTTTGGCATTAAACCCGTCTGTCTCCATGGAAACGAGACGAAACCGACAAAGCCAAGCCGAGCTGCGGGTCAAGATCTGTGGAGAGGCAAATCCACTCCCTCTGAGCATTTTCAAACAACTAAAACTTTAATCTTAATCTTACTACAATTACCATTACAGTGTAAACGCCGCGGCTGAAAACGGGGATTTGGCAAAATATCTTAAGCCTTTAATTAATTAGCAGCAGGTGAAGTGTGGAGCAGATTTGTTCTTCGGGGCTTTGGTTTAAACTCATATTGATTCTTAAGTGGAGTTGTTGACAAGAATTTTAATGTAGTTTCAGGTTGGAGCTTATGCCACGCAGTAAAAAAGTCCCATCTGTGCAGCTTTTCATGTCCAAGATGTCGCCCCCTGCCCACGACAACGACGACGACGACGACGACGAAACCGACCGGAAACACGACTCACCGCTTTAAACTGCAGATTTACAGTTTTATGATCTGTTCTAATGTTTCCTCGTCACAAACAGACCTGGAGTCACATGTTTAACACACAAACCTGCAGATTTAGGCTGAGTTCTTCTCTCAAACTGAAAGAAAACACTCCGTTCCACCTTGTGATGTCATCATGTGGTAAAACAGGAAGTGCTCCTCTGTGTTTTTAAACTCCACACACCTTCATTTATAGAATCATTTGGATCATTTCAGACCTGGAGTTGTCACTTATCTCGACTGAACTAAAGATAAAAGGAGCTGTGAACGTGAAAACTACCACTTGATGACATCACAAGGTGGAACGTCGCATTTTGAGCTTTGGAGATGTAACAGACTAATAATAAAGTGACTCAAACATGTGAGAATGAAACAAAACACAATCCCAGGTCTGTTTTTAAGGAGGAAACAGCTCTAGAACATGGATTAAAGCTACAAAAGTCCATTTCTGATTGGCTGTTGGACTGTAGACCATTGTGTCGTGCGTCCTGATTGGCTGTTGGACTGTAGACCATTGTGTCGTGCGTCCTGATTGGCTGTTGGACTGTAGACCATTGTGTCGTGCGTCCTGATTGGCTGTTGGACTGTAGACCATTGTGTCGTGCGTCCTGATTGGCTGTTGGACTGTAGACCATTGTGTCGTGCGTCCTGATTGGCTGTTGGACTGTAGACCATTGTGTCGTGCGTCCTGATTGGCTGTTGGACTGTAGACCATT
This sequence comes from Periophthalmus magnuspinnatus, assembly GCF_009829125.3. Lineage (NCBI taxonomy): Eukaryota > Metazoa > Chordata > Actinopteri > Gobiiformes > Gobiidae > Periophthalmus > Periophthalmus magnuspinnatus. The sequence continues at coordinate 32,985,940 of NC_047131.1, read as the reverse complement.
GTCCATCAGTCTCCTCCGTGCCGTGTCTCCTGTCCAGTACAGAATGTGTTCAGACAAATTTACATAAACGTTGGATCTCAGTGTGACTCTGAAGTGCTGTACGTTTGCAATTTGTTTTCTCCCCGACAAAACCCACAATGTCGATGAAACGTTCTGCACCGACAAAGACGCCTACGAAGGTTTGAACTTTGAGAGAGTTTAAACGAGAGAGAAATGTGAGAAAATGTTAACGCCTGTGTGAGAAAAGTGTATAAAGTGTGTGGTGAGGGGTTTGACAGACAAAAACAGAGAGAATAATGTAAAAAATAAAGCTGATACTTCACGGATTTCACCTATTGCGGATTATTTTTAAAACGTGGCTCCCGAGATAAACCAGGGACCACTGAACATAAATACGACACTGGATTAGGAATTGAATCCATAACATCGGTTCTGGACACTTCCTATTTTCCTGCTGTTCTCAAACTTATCATTGCAACACTGTAATTTCCCCAGTGTGAGACAAACACTGGTTTATTTTTATCTTAGTTCTAGTTTTGATAGTTTGAAAAAAGCCATTTTCAGTCCCTACTTGGCAACCGCAGCCACACACTTTAACAAAACTTTACACAGACGAGTGGGTCTGGAAGCACATGGTCATTTGTGTCAAAATAAACATGGAGGTTTACAGGAAAAATGGAGGAAAATAACGTTATTTATCTCAGGAAAAAGAAATGATATGTTTTGGTCTGAGTGATGCGAGAGGAGAGGATACGAGTTAGAAAAAAGGTTTGTCACACTGTGGTCCGACTCCACAGCAACCCCGCACTAGAATCATTTAATATCGAGTATCGGCAGAAGTATCGGCATCGGTAATGGAACTGAAAAGATTGGATTGGTGCGAAACGACTAAAAACACTCAACATAAAAGGTCCTATATTAAGCAAAGTTGACTTTTGAGAGCTGTAAGTCAAGTTCTAACGCTGTTTTCTCCTCAAAAACAGACCTGGAGTTGTGTTTTGTTTCATTCACACAAATTTGAGTCACACTTTATGCTCCGTTCCACCTTGTGATGTCATCAAGTTGTAGTTTTCAAGTTAACAGCTCCTTTTTACCTTTAGTTCAGTCGAGATTTGCAATTCCCGGGTTGGAAATGATCCAAATGATTCTATAAATGAAGGTGTGTGGAGTTTAAAAACACAGTGGAGCACTTCCTGTATCACCACATGATGACATCACAAGGTGGAACAGAGTGTGTTTTTCAGTTTGAGAGAAAAACGCAGCCTAAATCTGCAGGTTTGTGCGTTAAACATGTGTGAATGAAACAAAAAAGACAACACCAGGTCTGTTTGTGACGAGGAAACAATATATAAACTGCTTTTCCGTATTTAAATAGCCGTTTCTCTCCCATGATGCATCACTCCACACTCCTACAGCCTCAGAACACACAGTTACGCAACCGAAAACACATCATTTTAATCAAAGTTTCTGTGGGCTGCGCGCCGCTCTGAATGTGGGGCACAGACTGTCCGTGGTCACGCTGACAGAACACATTAGAGGCGAAGGTCCCTGAGGAGGATCCGGCGGCTGCTCCGACATCTGCTGCTCCGAGACGCCGCTCGGATGAAGCTCACGAACACGTCTCACTTCTGTCTGACATCTCGGGGTTTCTCGGCCTACGCTTCCTCCTGCCTCTCCCTTTACGTAAGTCTGAGCAGCTCTTATGTGGGTGATGCTGAGGTGTGCAAAAGGGAACAGGAGCCTACACCTTCATGAAGCGGACGGGGAAAATGTAGGATGGGTTTTTTCTGACAAGTATTACAATAGTTCAAAGACAAACTAAAGCGTGAATCACATTTCAGAACGAGTAGATCTGTACAAACACGACTGGACTTTATTATAGAAGTGACTGAGTGAGACGTCATCACAGCTTCAGCTCCAAATGAAGCTCATCGAGGCCAGAGCAGGAAAAGAGACCACGAGTATCATAGCAACGAAAGAGCCAATCCAGAGAGAGGCTGTTGGAGGTAACGCCCCTTCCCGCCCACACCGCTGGTTTAGCAGGGAGTGGACGCTTGGCAACGCTGTCAATCAAACCTGTTGCTAACGCTAACAGGAGCGACCTCGGGGAAAGAAGGACCTGATTTGTCTGTTATTAATGTTCAGATCTTGATTTACAGACACAATAGTGAAATAAAAACCCCAGGATCATGTAGAGGGTTAATACGAACATTTAAGACCAGAATGAGTCTGAAGCAGCAGAGACAGAGAGAGGACACAGTTTAAAAAAAAACAAAAAAACAAAAATAAACTTACAATAACAAAAAAAAACTAAACTAAAAAAAGCATAAAAATAAAGTCAAAATAACAAAAAAGCAACAACAAAAAACCCCAAAACAAACTCAAAATAACAAAAATAAATAAATAAATAAAAAACCCTCAAAAAAGTCAAAACAAAACAAACTCAAAATAAAAAAAAAATAAATAAATAAAAAAATCACAAAATAACTCAAATACCCCCTCAAAATAAAATAAATAAAAATAAAAAATAAACTCAAAATTAAAAAAATTTAAAAATGCGAATACAAACATTTAAGACCAAGCTGAGTCTGAAGCAGCAGAGACAGAGAGAGGCACAGATTTTCAATAAAAAGTGAATTGGAGCCTGAGTCGATGGAGCCGTTTGGAACACAGCGGCGAGCAGGTTAACTATGTCCATTTATATAAACAGTCTATGTCAGGGGTCAGCGTGACCTTTAACCCCCAAAGAGCCATTTCGACCCAGTTTCCACGGAAAAGAAAACACCAGGAGCCGCACATACTTTTTGACGTCTAAAATGAAGAGAACACTGTGTATATTGTCATCGTTGCTGTCGGAGCGTCTAGGAGCCTAAATTCACAGGTTTCCGTGACGTGACGCTTATTCGAGCAATGAAAAGTAATAAAATAAAACTCTATTTTAATGTTTCAAGACTGAAGTGTGGGCGTCTCTGTTTAGACTGATGCCCCCACGACCGGAGAAGAGGAAGAACATGGAGGGATGGAGATTGAGATCACAATAATCTAACAATTTAGAAATACAATAAAAAAAAAAAGAACACAAATAAAATACACTTTAGGTAAATATTTTCTCACAGTGTAAAGATGACAGAGCCGTGTTTGCCCCTGATCTTTGGACTTTATACAGAATAAAGACACAAAACTTTAATGTTTGTGGATAAAATGTTGGTCTTTAAATCGACGACTCAAACTGTGAAATTCTGGCTCTTCAAACATTTCAGCCGTCGTGATTTTCCAGTCCAGTTCTGTTTAAGTTCATCTCGCGGCTCTTACTCACCGAGCCAACTCCTGCAGACCCTGGAGAAGTCTCTGGGACGTCCCGTCGTCTTTAACGCCCAGCGACGCCATGAGGAAGTGGGCGTCGTTAAACAGAGTCACGTGATCGTCCGTGTGAGGCTGCGTCACCTGGAACAGCTCCCTCCAGCGATCTTTAACACCGACGCCTGAACGACACAAAGCACACGAGCTACTGATGCTTTACAGGGATATCATCAATGTGACCTGATGCTAACTGGAGGCACTGCTCTGTCTGAAGCTCTTACTCAAATTAGACTTTAATCTGAGCTTTATTTTAACACAATCAGACCAGAAAGAAAAGACTTAGTTGTCATTTGAGAGGGGCTTGTTTAACAGCACAAATCAGATCATCACAGTCACAAGCTAGCTAGCATTAGCATTAGCCAACAGTTTTTCTGTGAGTCACTCTGAAAATCAAACAAGTTGAATGTGACATCTTGTGAGGTTAAAACGGAGACGTGTTTCAGAGACAGTCGAGGCTGTGATGCGTTCATGGTCCTGTTTAGAGCGACTCACTGATGCTAATGCTAATGCTAGCTTGTGACTATAATTTTCTGTGTGACGTGTTTAACAGCACAAATCAGCTCACCTTCTGCAGTTCCAAGTCAATTTCTATGGTCAGATTGTGTTAAAATAAAACTCAGATTAAAGTCTAACGTGAGTCTCAGAGCTTCAGACACAGCAGTGCTTTCAGTTAGCATCACACGCCAACGAAACATTGACGACATCAGCTGCAAAGTATATTATAGTATATATTTTTTTCTTGGGCTTGTCACTAATTATGAAAAATTTTGGGAGAGAGAAAGAGTGAAATCTGAGTTTGTTTGTGATATTTTTTATAATGTTTGACTCTTTTTGACAAATTCACTGTTTAAAGCTTTTTCTGCACATAATTCTGTGTCTTTTTAGTAAAATCCAGTCTGTCCAAAGCCGTTCTGGTGTTTGTGAATTAGCCCCGACTTTAAAAAAAAGACACCAGCATCAGATGAGACACTTAACTGTTAAATAAATAAATAAAATAAAAATAAATATAAAAATGTATTCGACAGGCTCATTTCTTTGGTCTCTTTTTTTAAACTGGATGCCCTTCCTTTAGCATCAGGTCATTACTGTGACTGGAGTCGCAATGTTAAAAAACACAACCAGCTATGGATGAAGTACTCAATGCAGTTACTCAAGTAAAAGTACAAATACACAGGTAAAAAGTAAAAGTATAACATGAAAAATCAGCTTAAGCAAAATTATTTAAGTACCTGCTTAAAAATGTACTTAACAAATGAACAGCACTGTGAAATACTTCTGCTTTTTACTCTTAAAGTGTAAATGTAGAGATATTTATTCAAAATGAGACATTTTAGTCAGTTTTTCTCATAAATTTTGTGTTTTTATTTTTGTTTTGCTCAAAGTCGAAGCTTAAACTCTTAAACTTTATTCAGGATGTTTCCACGAACATAAAAATAACCCCTGAAATCAGATGAAAAGTACTTTTACTTTTCAGTCCTGTTCAAGTACAGATACTGCTCTCAAATGTATTCAAGTAAAAGTAAAAAGTACACACTGTAAAATGCACTTGTTCAGGCGAATGGAACTAGTAAACTGTGGATTTCCAAACCCTTTTTGCGAGTTCTGTGTCAGGTATTAAACATTTGAATAAAACGACTCGGGTTGAAACTCTAATTACACAGATTTCAGATGCGACTCTGCAGGTGTCAGGATAATGGCATGTGCTGTGGGGAATGACAGCTCCTCATTAGCCACTTGTCTCAAAACTAAACAAAGAACATTAATATAAAATTATACATCCAGGCTAATTATTCAACAGATAAACTTTTATCGCTGGAGTCGAGTTTCTGCAGAAATATAATGATTAATGTTTTATTTAAGGTTCTAGATCACACAAAACTGACTGACTATTGTAGCTTTAAGTCGTGTTTTAATGCCGTTTCCTCCTCAAAAACAGTGAATCAAACAAAAAGACACAACTCCAGGTTTGTTCGTGACGAGGAAACGACAGAACAGATCAGAAAACAGCGTCATATGTGTAATTAGAGCGTCACTTTAAAGTCTCATTGTCTAAAGTATTTGATAAAGCAGATGATAAGGAGGAATTATTTAACAGTCTGTTCAGTTTATTAAGTACATCCAGTCTCCACAAAAGAGCACGTTTTGTTTTTAGAATATTTTTTAAAACTGAGAATAATCAATACAAAAATGATGCTGTTCTGAGCCGCTCACTGTGCTGCTGTTTCCAGGTGAACAGAAGACGAGACTTTAGACAAAAGGAGATTATTTTAATTATTCTGAATTGTTTTACCATTTATTTTTGTTATTTTGTGATGAGTGAGCAGCAAAAACGGCTCGTGTCAAATATGGCCCAAGTACCAGTATCGGCCGTTACACATTTACTACCGGGCCGCACAAAAACAGTAAATAATTCATCAGCGACCGCATCTTCTCTGACGTAACTTCGGCCCGTCCCTCATGACACGATAATGAGTTTGTCTGGAGAAATATAATGAAAATCCTGAGAGGAAATCGCCACATAAATCCATTTGATCTGACGGTGAGTTTATTCTGTCTGTGCTGGATCTGCTCTTGTCTCCACGACGACGAATCACATAAAACACATCAGACACGACGCACAAAAGAGCCACAAGAGAGTCAGAATGAGCCACAAACAAAAGTCTGTGGAGAAAAGGTCGACTGAGGAGCCAGAAGAGGAGCCGGAAGAGGAGCCGGAAGAGGAGCCTACGACCTCCAAGAAAAACAAATCTAAATCTAACAGACGACACCAGGAGTCCTACTTAAAATGTGAGTTTGTCTCTACAGGTGAGTCTCACGCGCCGAGTCGGCTCTGTGGAATATGAGGAGGAAAAGTGAACGAGGCGATGAAACCTTCAAAACTGCTTCAGCTCATGAGACGAAGCACCGGGATTAAAAGACAAGACTTTAGAGTTTTTGAAAGAAACAAACGTGAACAAGAAGGAAACAAGAAACAAGCTCAGGACTCCACTGATTCAGCCTGTGAGGAGGACGGTTTCATTTGATTTTGTCCATATTTATCTGTCCGGTCTGTGAAAATAAAACCTACATTATTCTGGTCCGTGGTGCAAAAAAGGTTGGGGACCCCTGGACTAAAGGAGAACGCTTTAAATCAGACGTATTGTGCTTTTTGTTACAAACCGTTTCTAGGGACAAAAGGAAATGACAACCAGATGGTAAAAGGGTAAATAAGTGTCTTTTTAATAAATAAATGTGAGGGACACGAGTGACATAGAACTAGAATTATACAGCAGAACTAAATGACAACAAAAGGAGAAGAGAAGAAGTTCAAAATGGTACAAAACCAAAGGATTCAATACAAATCGACACAAAAGGAAGAGACGTTGAGCAAACTCAGAACAAGTCGAAGGAATTTACAAAGTCACAACAGTCACATGGTTCACTGACAGAATCCAGCGTCAGGGGGCGGGTCCTTTTAAAGGCGTGGCAGCTGCAGGTGAAGGTCCAGGTGTGGGCGGGCTCTAGGGCGTCGCACCGATCGGCTCGTAGCACCGGGAGCCAATCAGGAGCCAGCTCAAAAACAAGAGGTCTGTCAGATCAAGGCTCGAACGAACAGATCAGCAGCAGAGACTTTATATTTCTGACTGTAGGAGGCGCTGTGTCGCTCTATTGTTTTAATCTCTGACACTCGTGGATCATTATGTTACAATTTGCACATTTTAAATCACAATATTCATCTAAAATAACTTTGTAAAAGAAAGAATTCAGTTGCAGACCTTTGTGCGACTGTTGGAGGATTCTGGCTGCGTTGTTTAGTCGTTTTGGTGCATTCTGACTGACACCGTGTAGATTAAGAAAATAAAACTGGAGACTGAAGTTGGTGCAGAGCAGTGGGCGTGTGCGGGAAAACTGGAGTTCATCTTGAAAATAAGTGACTAAACATCGTTCAAACATGCACGAATCACTGCAGATACGGTTTAAATCTCTGAAAAGTCGATTTTGCAGAAGAGGTCTGCTTTAAAGCGACGTGGGCACTGTGAAAATGTGACCACACCACCGACAGAAGTTTGCAGTGAAACGAGGTCGTGGATACATTTCGTGCCATTTCAAATCATATCATTTGGATAGAAATGATCATCATCTCTATATTTCAGCCCGAAAATATCAGCAGGGATGGTCTGTTCCTCAACCTTTTTTGCACCACGGACCAGAATAATGTAGGTTTTATTTTCACAGACCGGACAGATAAACTCCACAGACTTTTGTTTGTGGCTCATTCTGACTCTCTTGTGGCTCTTTTGTGCGTCGTGTCTGATGTGTTTTATGTGATTCGTCGTCGTGGAGACAAGAGCAGATCCAGCACAGACAGAATAAACTCACCGTTAGATCAAATGGATTTATGTGGAGATTTCCTCTCAGGATTTTCATTATATTTCTCCAGACAAACTCATTATCGTGTCATGAGGGACGGGCCGAAGTTACGTCAGAGAAGATGCGGTCGCTGATGAATTATTTACCGTTTTTGTGCGGCCCTGGAGCAAATGTGTAACGTTAGTCAGGTGGTCAACCAGGTTAGTGTTTGAAGGCCGATAGACCAGTCGATATGCTAAAAAAGAGAAAATATCAACTGGTCCAACACAGTCTCCATCTTACCCTCCATTTCCAGTCGGTAAAGCAGAGAACACGCGTCCACCATGTCCAGCATCGCCCCTGAGACTTTGGCACGTCGGAAAATCTGAGCACAAAGTACAAGAAGAAACAAAATATGACAAAACTACTCAAATCAAACAGTAAAAGTAAAAGTTTGTCATGTGAATCCCGCTGAGACGAGCCTTGAAAGATTGATGGGTTTAACGTGATGTAAGAATGTGCCGTTGTGTTCAGATGTATGCCATACCGGAGTAACATTACGCAACGGCCTCGTACGACGCAGGAGGCAGAGCGCAGACACACAGGCAGCTCCGGCGTGTGCGCTTTACCGTCGCAGCGTCTGAATAAAATAATCATCAGGTTGGAGCATTGACAGAGGCTCATCGTACATGGGTTTGATTTGTTCGCACTTGGCCTTTTGACTGCGCACAAAACTACAACAACAAAGTGCTTTTAGCGACTGTCCCTCGAGAGATAATGTACGGAATAAAGCAGCCGATAAGTGCCACATGCAATCAGAGCCCAAAAGCATGATGGGACGAGGTCATGGACTGTGTAAAGACGTGGACCCGAGTGTTCAGCTCCAAATGAAGCTCATCGAGGCCGGAGCAGGGACAGCGGCGAATTTAGAGTCGAGTTTTATATTTGGAATTCTGACCACAAGTATCAGAGCAACCAAAGAGCCAATCAGGAGCGAGGATGTTGAAGGTAACGCCCCTTCCCGTCCACACCTCTGGTTTAGCAGAGAGCGAGCGCTTAGCAATGCTGTCAATCAAACTTGTTGCTAACGCTAACAGGAGCGACCTCGGGGAAAGAAGGACCTGATTTATTAACACGTCTCAAAGGTTTAAACGACCAGATCACACTGTTTTCTGATCTGTGTTATGTTTCCTCGTCACAAACAGACCTGGAGTTGTGTTTTGTTTCATTCAAACGTTTAAAACCTTACATATTTACGCTGCGTTTTTCCCTCAAAAAACGGAAAACGCTCTGTTCCACTTTGTGATGTCATCATGTGGTGATACAGGAAGTGCTCCACTGTGTTTTTAAACTCCACACACCTTCATTTATAGAATCATTTGGATCATTTCAGTCCTGGAGTTGTCTCTTATTTCGACTGAACTAAAGGGAAAAGGAGGAGTTCACTTGAAAACTACCACTTGATGACATCACAAGGTGGAACAGAGCGTTTTGAGCTTTGTAGATGTTACAGACGAATAATAAAGTGTGACTCAAACATGTGAATGAAACAAAACACAACTCCAGGTCTGTTTTTGAGGAGGAAACAGTATTAGAACATGGATTAAAGCTACAAGAGTCCATTTCTGATTGGCTGTTGGACTGTAGACCATTGTGTCGTGCGTCCTGATTGGCTGTTGGACTGTAGACCATTGTGTCGTGCGTCCTGATTGGCTGTTGGACTGTAGACCATTGTCCATCAGTCTCCTCCGTGCCGTGTCTCCTGTCCAGTACAGAATGTGTTCAGACAAATTTACATAAACGTTGGATCTCAGTGTGACTCTGAAGTGCTGTACGTTTGCGATTTGTTTTCTCCCCGACAAAACCCACAATGTCGATGAAACGTTCTGCACCGACAAAGACGCCTACGAAGGTTTGAACTTTGAGAGAGTTTAAACGAGAGAGAAATGTGAGAAAATGTTAACGCCTGTGTGAGAAAAGTGTATAAAGTGTGTGGTGAGGGGTTTTACAGACAAAAACAGAGAGAATAATGTAAAAAAAAAAAAAAGCTGACTACTATTTTTAGAACATAACCCCCACGATTAGACCAGTGTACTCCGTGTACGGTCGAGTCGTCGCACTGACCTGAGCGTCGTAAATGTGCAGAGCGGCGTCGTAGTCTCCCTGTGGACCAAGAGGACGTCAGAGGGAACAATTTGAATCAGATTGCACAGATAGAGACTCTTCTGAGAAAGTGGGTTCCGCCGATACAAACACAAATTAATCTTGCGATGTAATCAACTCTAGACTTTAAATTACCCAGGGGTGCGGGTATCAATGAATAGGCGCTCGACTACCCCCCTCGGCTCTGCGCATGACTGAGAAAACTCATTAAAATCCTTACCTTCTCGATGAAGTACAGCGCCCAATGCCAATAGTTGTGACTGGCGAGCATACCCGAAACCTGGAATTAAACAGAAACAGGTCCTGGTGAAATCTGAGCAGTGTTAACGCAGGCGACTTTGAGCAAGAAGGAAACGAGCGAGGTTATGCAACTGGTGAATCGTATCGTGCATTTCCGTCTTTAAGGCTCTCGACGTCAAGGAACCGCTCACACATTTACACACAGACACGAGGCGAGAGCGTGAAGTGTCCCGCCCAAAAACACGACGACAGTAGTGCTGGGCGATATGGAAAAAATCATCACGATATGGATTATTTTATAACACTGTGACGATACATATCACGATAAAGTTTGTTTTCAGTTATTCTCTGAAAAGTTTGACAAAAATTTTATTGCGCAAATAGGGAAGGCAAGTTTATTTGTACACAAAGTAATTCAAAGTGCTTAACGGAATAAGAAAGACACTAAAATCACAAGTCAAAACATAAATAATCATCATAAAATTAACATTAAAAAAGCAGAGTGCAGAATAAACCCCTTTCAGTCACAGCAGATAAACAGAACCGTCTGAGTCTGGATTTAAACATCGTCAGAGTCGAGGCCTGAGTCACATCTTCAGGAAGAATGTTCCAGGTTTTAGCTGCATAAAACTGAAACAGTGATTCCTCATGTTTAGTCCTGACTCTGGACCAGCAGGAGGCCGGTCCCTAGATTTCTCTCCTGATTTGAAGGTTTTAGAGACAGAGACTGGAGGTGACGCTGACACTTTCTCTGTTTATGTAAAATAATTATAAATAGAATAAATATGCAGCAATGGCCGACACCTCGGGCGAACGTGACTCCTGTGTGGTCGTCTGGAGAGTACGCAGCGTGTAAACGGCGAGCGCAGAGTCCAGTCTTTGCTGATGAAATCGATGGTTAGGCTCATGTACGGCTGCTGTTCATCCACATGTCAGTAATCAGGGCGTAATGCATCTCTGACATGTTAGTGCCACATGAACCATCTCACACTCTGAGGACTTCAGGGACCGGCCTCCTGCTGGTCCAGAGTCAGGACTAAACATGAGGAATCAGTGTTTCAGTTTTATGAAGCTAAAACCTGGAACATTCTTCCTGAAGATGAGACTCAGGCCTCGACTTTGACAATGTTTAAATCCAGACTCAGACGGTTCTGTTTATCTGCTGTGACCGAAAGGTTTTTATTCTGCACTCTTCTGTTTTAATGTTAATTTTATGATTATTTGTGATTATTTATGTTTTGATTTGTGTGATTTTAATGTCTTTCTGATTCTGTAAAGCACTTTGAATTACCTTGTGTACGAATTGTACTGTACAAATAAACTTGCCTTGTCTAATGTACCACACTGCAAACATCCTGCTGTATTTTACTTTATTTTTAAGCTTTTTTATCTTTATACATGCCCTTATTTGTACTTATTCAGTGTTTTTATGTTGCACTTTATCACCAGAGAGAGTTCTTAGTTCGTGGGCTGTGTTCACTGACGATGGCAATAAAAAGTCGTCTTCTTCTTCTTCTGGATCACAGACTTTGATGAGATCTCCAGAGCCGTCCTTCTCAGCTACAAACACAGGAGCCTTCACAAACGTAACGCGAGATGCTCATGTGATTTGTTTACGGCGCTGGGACGTTTTCACTGCTTCATCTTTGGCTGGTTATAGTTTTTCTTTTTGCAACTTGCCCCCGCTGTTCCACAACTTGGTTTAGCTCGGATTTTTGGATTGTTAAGTATTCTTTTTTCGTGAACCTTCTTTAGACGATAGAAGTGGTTTGTGGTGTTGGCGTCGGGCGCAGGAACAGTGTCAGACCTCCTGAACCCAAAATGAAACCAAATCACAGACGTACCCCCTCTTTTCGGTAAAAGTTCTTCTTCTTGGGCCGCCTGTGTAGTCGTCTCTGTTTCGACTCCGAACATGAAACTTCAACCTGTTGTGGGTCCATCAGAGAATGTAAAGCAAAACCACAAGACAGAGGAGGAGTTTCTTTGAGCAAAATCTTTCTTATTCTTCTTTATTTTCACTTATATAAACTTTAGAGTCTGTATCGTGACAAGACGACACTAATACGATCGTCATGGGTTATTTAATGAGATATTTGCTGTAATAATTGATCAAATTTGGTTAGAAACGATAGAAACGACAGAAGCAAAATGGCCCAACAGACACTTCTCTATTGTCCCGATGACACGTATCGTCATATCGCCCAGAACTAAACGAGAGCATCCATCTGAGAGAGCTGGAATCGCACCATCAGCCTGTGGGTCACTGGATCTGAACGCTCCAAACAGTCACTCACTCTACCGACTGAGCTACTCACACAGATTTATGTGAAAAAAACAAACCAAAAAAAAAAAAAAACATTCTACCGCAAATGCCACCCACCTGCCAGTCACTCTCTCTGTCGCCCATAAACTTCAGGCCTTTATCCACTTCTGCTTTCATCTCGTAGACGTGAGCTACAGCGTGAACCGCCCAGGCATCATCGGGAACCAGAGAGAGACCCTGAAAAGAGCCGCGGATGAATGCAGGCGTCACAAAACAAAGGCTGGCTTCATAGCACCCACAAAATGGCTCTTTAGAAATGATTGCTTAACTCTCCAAGATACTGCCTTTCATTTTGTCCCATGATGGACTCGTCCCTGTTGTTCAGAGCGGCACATTATGACTCAGGCGACAGTCCGGCTCTTTAATACACGAGTAAGAAACCGTCTGCGGAGAGGCCATTAGCGGTGACAGCTACATGCTAACATATATGTCCTATTAGCAATCAGGCTCACGTAGACGCGGAGATTGTAAACAAAATGACACATAATGGGGAAAAAATCTCACCTCGAGAGCCACTTTCTCAGCCTGGTCGTAGAAGCGAGTCTCCAGGAGTCCAAACGAGTACAGCCCTTTGAGATAACTGACCACACAAACACATAATCACATTTACTAAAGAGCAGACGCACGCTGGCACGGCAGATAACAGCACGGACGAGGCAAAAATACATTATATGGAAAAAAAAAACTAGAACAGAACGATTCTCTGATCTGATCTAATGTCGTTTCCTCGTCACACACAGACCTGGAGTTGTGTTTTTTTGTTTCATTCTCACATGTTTAACACACAAACCTGCAGATTTAAGGCTGAGCTCTTCTCTCAAACTGAAAACACTCTGTTCCACCTTGTGATGTCATCATGTGGTGATACAGGAAGTGCTCCGCTGTGTTTTTAAACTCCACACACTTTAATTTCTAGAATCATTTGGAGAATCTCAGCTCTGGAGTTGCCGATCTCTACTGAACTAAAGGTAAAAAAGATAGAACGGTAGATTGAAAACTACCACTTCATGACATCACAAAGTGGAACAGAGCGTTTTGAGGTTGTAGTCAGACTAATAATAAACAGTTACTCAAATAAAATGAAACAAAACACAACTCCAGGTCTGTTTCTGATGTAATAACCACATTATAACGTGGCTTAAATCTCACAACAGTTAATTCTGCGTAATATCGGACTGTTCTCTATAAACTCGACCCTTTGCAGCCGTTACACGTGTTTCTTGAGGAGCTTTTACGCTGTTTGTGTTTACACCTTAAAGGCCGTGGACCCTCCTCGTGTGAGAGAAATAACCCTCCACAGAGCCCCGCTGCACATCACTGTCAGCTCCCAAAAACTCTCAGACTTTTCCCTCTCCAAAGTGATATGAGACTGACAGACGTGCAGCCTCTGCCCCGTGACCGGCGCCGTCACTCACCCGCACGCCGCATTCACACAGGACAAGTCGGGTCAAGTGTGTTGCCTCGGGACACAACAACAGTCTGCCACCGAGTCACTGCAGCCGAGTAACACAACGAGCAAATACATGGTAAAACTCTGTATATTATGATTAAAACGGGGGTCGTTTTTCTGTTTAACCATGAAAAAACGACGCACTTAAATCTGTAACGAGCGTCACAAACCTTTGCTGCTTTTACCGTAACTTCCAGAATATAAGTCGCACTTTTTTCATGCAAGTCAGATGCGATTTATATGGTTTTTTCTTCATCTTTGTGCATTTTTGGCTGGTGCGACTTATACTCCAGAAAATACAGTAACATGCATGGATTTTACACGAGAGATTAATTCTGTTTAAAATTAACAAGTGACACTAAATTGAACGTGGGCACCGCCTTCATGTTTTTGATAATTATTATTTTAGCGTAATAATAAACATCCTAATATCTGAGGAATCGTTCAGTCGTCCAGGTCTGATCCAAAACTTCTGTTATTTTAGAGTGAAGACGTTTCGCCGCTGCTTCAGTTCTGGTCGGATTACTGTTGGACACTGCCTTATATCTGTCTGAAGGTGGCGCTAACGACACTGAAACTGAAGCTAACACCTGTTTGTTTACAGTTTCTGTTTGATGACTCGGGCCAATGAGCTTCATTAAGTGTGCACTGTGTGTCGAGTCAGATTTTGCATCATCGTTCAGGCCCCTAATGGGAGCACTCACACCGATTAGCATACTGGCTATTAGCATACTGGCTATTAGCATACTGGCTATTAGCATACTGGCTAGCACTATTGTTTTCCTTGTTTTGATTTAGGCGAAACGTCTTTTTATCGAGACATTTTTCCCCAAATGTTTGCATTTCGATTGGACTAAACGGGTGAACCTCACTGGCGTCTTGGTTGAGGAACGATTATTAATTATGTTTATTTTAATGATTTTAAATATCAGCTCATCGTCCACAGTGATGTTGTCGCTGTATCGTCTGTCGTGATGAAGAAGGAGCTGAGTCCAAAGGCGAAGCTCTTGATTTTCCTCAGTCTGCGTCCTGCCCTCACCTGTGGTCATGACCGAAAAGACGAGATCACGTTTGTCAATGGTTTTCCTCTGCAGGGCGGCCTGGGGACACCGCGGGGTCCCACTGGAGGAGCTGGGGGACGTTTCTGGGGTGAGGGAAGTCTGGGAGTCGCTGCTCAGACTGCTGCCCCCGCGACCCGGATAAGAGAAAGAACACGGACGGACGGATTCATGATTTATAAATGGAGCACGGTTTGTTCCTGTTCTTTTTGTTCGTGCCAAAATGACGAGGCACAAACTGGTTGTTCTGATTCAGGCGAAACATCTTCACTCAAAACTTTTTATCCAGTTGACAGAATTACAGTTTTTTGCTACGTCCTAGTGTCTTATATTTTACATTTGCTCATGACCAACACACGACCATCACCTTTATCCAGGAGAGAGAAAAAAACGATGCACTGGATAAATCTGGATGAGCCGATCACTTCACTCTGTTCATCAAGATCCTGCAAGATTTTCTCTCTCACGTTTGCATTTGGATTGGACCAAAAGGTTTAAAAGCTCGTGACGACGTGAATTATAAACGTGGAGCAGAGTTTATGAGCTTTATCTTCTTCCTGATCCAATAATGCCCAGGCACATGACGGTTGGAACATGTATTTATGTAAACGAAATGAAATAGCATAAGAAATAAATTGAAAGTTTTTGAGAGACTGTAATTTCTAACTAACGACTTGTTTATTTACGATGTTTATTTATTATAATTTACAACAAAATCTTGCCTTGTCTGACGGATCTCACCTCATCCACAGACTGTAGACCGTATTTTCTGGACTATAAGTGTCACTTTGTTCACAGTTTGTCGGGGGTGAGACTTAAACTCAGATGTGACTTATATATGAAATGATTAAAGTCTAGAATTTCACATCTGAAAACTGCGCAAGGAAACTTCATCTTTCTCTGGAGTTGGTGGATTTGTTCAGAAGCGACACCGACGAAGAAGAATTCAGTGGATTTATTGATTTGGAGTGAGATCCAGAGTAAACTTGTTGTTTTTTCTGCTTTATTTATGTGATTAACTGTTAATATCTTACGTTAACAAACCAGACACGTGTTCAGTTCTGTCTGTGCTTCATGGAGCTGAATAAATATAAATGTGTTACGTTAGCGTGATGTACTGATATTCAGCCTGTTGGTCCACATTTTATTATTATTATTACAACTTGATTTAAAGAGAAAATGTCTGTTCTTGGTCTCAGATTTTGTTAAATAAATTTCCCCAAAAACGCAACTTATATATGTTTTTTTCTTCATTATTGTGCATTTTTTGCCCAGTGCGACTTATAGTCCGGAAAATACGCTACGTGAGTGTGACGTCACCACAGCGTTCCGCTACAAATGAAGCTCATCGAGGCCAGAGCGGTTATAGCGGCGAATGTGAAGCAGAATTCTAGATTTGGAATCATATCTAGATCAATCAAGTATCATAGCAACCAAAGAGCCAATCAGGAGAGAGGATGTTGAAGGTAACGCCCCTTCCCGCCCACACCACTGGTTTAGCAGCAACACCATCAATCAAACCTGCTGCTAACTGGAGCCGGGAGCACACCTATTTGAACGTAGCAGCTAGCGGTTTAGCTACGTCCATTTATATAAACACTATGGTGCCATCCACTTGTCCCAGCATTTTCAGACAGTGTTCCCTCAGTGACTGGACCTGGACGGGGGGGGCGTGTACCTGGACAGGGGGGCGTGTACCTGGACAGGGGGGCGTGTACCTGGACAGGGGGGTGTGTACCTGGACGGGGGCGTGTACCTGGACCTGGATGGGGCCTGTACCTGGACAGGGGGGCGTGTACCTGGACAGGGGGGCGTGTACCTGGACAGGGGGGCGTGTACCTGGACAGGGGGGCGTGTACCTGGACAGGGGGGCGTGTACCTGGACGGGGGGTGTGTACCTGGACCTGGACGGGGGGCGTGTACCTGGACGGGGGGGGCGTGCACCTGGACAGGGGGGCGTGTACCTGGACGGGGGGCGTGTACCTGGACCGGGGGGCGTGTATTTGGACGGGGGCGTGTACCTGGACCTGGATGGGGCCTGTACCTGGACCTGGATGGGGCCTGTACCTGGACCTGGATGGGGCCTGTACCTGGACAGGGGGGCGTGTACCTGGACAGGGGGGCGTGTACCTGGACAGGGGGGTGTGTACCTGGACGGGGGGTGTGTACCTGGACCTGGACGGGGGGCGTGTACCTGGACGGGGGGGCGTGTACCTGGACCTGGACGGGAGGGCGTGCACCTGGACAGGGGGGCGTGTACCTGGACGGGGGCGTGTACCTGGACCTGGATGGGGGCGTGTACCTGGTCAGGGGGGCGTGTACCTGGTCAGGGGGGCGTGTACCTGGTCAGGGGGGCGTGTACCTGGACGGGGGGGTGTACCTGGACCTGGACGGGGGGCGTGTACCTGGACCTGGACGGGGGGCGTGTACCTGGACCTGGACGGGGGGCGTGTACCTGGACCTGGACGGGGGGCGTGTACCTGGACGGGGGGGCGTGTACCTGGTCAGGGGGGCGTGTACCTGGACGGGGGCGTGTACCTGGATCTGGACGGGGGGCGTGTACCTGGACCTGGACGGGGGGGCGTGCACCTGGACAGGGGGGCGTGTACCTGGACGGGGGCGTGTACCTGGACGGGGGGGCATGTACCTGGACCTGGACGGGGGCATGTACCTGGACCTGGACGGGGGCATGTACCTGGACGGGGGGGGCGTGTACCTGGACAGGGGGGGCGTGTACCTGGATGGGGGGGGGGGGGGGGCGTGTACGTACCTGGACGGGGGGCATGTACGTACTTTGACAGGGGCATGTGTGGTTTCCAGTGGGGCAGGACTCGGGCCACAGAGTCCCTCATGGGGGTCTGCGCGCCCATGTAGAAGTACGAATCATGAGCGAACTTGAGGGCCAGCAGGTCAGTGGGATGGTCCAGCAGAATGTCCTCCCAGGTGTCACAGGCTTTGGGCAGGTTCCTACAGCGACAGGACACAGAGTCGATCACTTTGAGAAGAACCGAGAGAAACAAGACAAGGAGGAAAAACTTCAAGCGTCTTTACTACGAGGATTTAAAGAGCTTTATACAACAGCTGGAGGACAATGTGAGAGGCACGTTTCTTTTTACTAATGTCGTATAAACCACAAGGAAATAAAACAGATAAAAACAGCTGTGCGCCACGTTTAAAGGAGCGGGTTTGGTGCGTCTGACGAGGTTCAACAAAGACGGGATCGAGCGGAAAATACTCTGCAAACACTTCTGTCACGTCGGCTCCTTCCTTTGATTATCACCGTCTTTGTGAACAAAAAAACTCATCTGGGACATAATGAGTGTCTGAAATACGACACGAGGCATGAAATGAGGAATTTTAAACAAAGAGTGCGTCTACTTTTAAATAAAGTTATGTGCCGACTTTAATCGCATAACATTTGTTGGCATTTCATTTTTTTTATGTGTGTTTTTATCACAGGTGAGTGTCATGGCAACAAAAGAGCCAATCAGGAGCCAGGATGTTGATTTACAGACACAAACGTGAAATAAAAACCCCAGGATCATGTAGAGGGTTAATACGAACATTTAAGACCAGAATGAGTTAAATCTAAAAGGTGAAAGAGTTTATACAGTTTAAGAACAAACTGTGAACACTTGAGTTTTTACTTATTTTTGAGTCAGGCACAAAATATTTAGTGAACAGAAAAAAATAAAGCGAACAGAAAAACAGTGAAGAGAGAAACAAAAGGCACTCTGTGAAAAATGTGTGTGTTTGAGTCGCGTGTTTGAGTGTATGTTTGAGTTGTGTGTGTGTGTGTTTGAGTTGTGTGTTTGAATCGTGCGTATGTTTGAGTCATGTGTGTGTGTTTAAGTGTGTGTGTTTGAGTCGTGTGTGTGAGGTGTGTGTGTATGTTTGAGTCGTGTGTGTGTGCGCTTGAATGTGTATGTTTGAGTTGTGTGTGTGTTTGTGTTTTAGTTGTGTGTATATGTGTTTGTGTGCATGTTTGAGTTGTGTGTTTGGATCATGCGTTTGTGTCGTGTGTGTGTATATATGTGTGTGTATATGTGTTTGTGTTGTGTGTATATGTGTTTGTGTGTGTGTGTATGTTTGAGTCGTGTGCGTTTGTGTGCCTGTTTGAGTTGTGTGTTCTGTGTTTGGATCGTGTGTGTATTTGTGTGTTAGGTCAGAGTTGTGTGTTTGAGTCGTATGTGTGTGTTTGAGTTGTGTGTGTGTATGTTTGAGTTGTGTGTTTGGATCATGCGTTTGTGTCATGTGTGTGTATTTGTGTGTTTGGTCAGAGTTGTGTGTTCTTTATCTTCTCCACAGTCACAAGAGAAAAAAACTCCTCCACTTCCTGTTTTGTTGTAGATTATTTGAGTAAAAGAATCTCCTGGACACAGTGAACAGTTTTTCAGAATTCCAAACTGGGACACACCCGAGTTGAGACGGTTTGTATAAATAAAACTGAAGAGTGCGGAACATTTCAGATTCTAGACTGTAGTGATGTCATACTGCCAGATGGGGGCGCAAGAGCCAGATTTCCTTCCATCAGTGACTCGACCCAAAAAAAACAGCATTTTAACAATATTTATTTTAGCTGAATCCATGTTAAATATTATTGGACTAAAGAATGATGTGATGTCATCTGAGACCTGGTTTAGACCTGGTGCAGTCCTGGTTCAGTCCTGGTTCAGTCCTGGTTCAGTCCTGGTTCAGTCCTGGTTCAGTCCTGGTTCAGTCCTGGTTCAGTCGGGACACCTGGGACATTTCTTGTATAAAACTGGGACAAATCACTGGCTTTGTATGAATCTTCTGGGACAGGAGGACGGGGGGGGGGGGGGACGGGGGGGACACAGGGGGGACACGGGGCTCAAACTGAGACAGTCCGGGGTAAATGGGGACGTCTGGTCACTCGACCTCTTCTCCTCCATCGTTAGCTAACGAGCTCTAACCTCTGCACAGCAACGAGAAAATACTTTCAGTTTCCATTTTGCCAAATAAACATAATTTGAGCTAAAAAGAAAAAAAAAAAAAAAAAAAAAAAAAAACAGCTCCAAGGACAAAAATGAGACAAAAAACCCCAAAGAAACACATTTTATTTGTCGGGTCCTCAGACCTCGGCCTGGAGCTGGTGAAACGTTCAGGGACATTTTTTTAATAACATGATGTGATAAACTCTGATAGAACTGCACAAGAGGCAAAATCTGATTATAATCTGATTATAATCTGATTATAATCTGATTATAATCTGATTATAATCTGATTTCTGGACTTTGAAAATGACTTAAATCAGGCAAACAGATCTGACGTGAGTGACTAAAAAGGATCAGAGAGAAATGAGATGATTTTGCTCTTAAAAGTAGTAAAGGTATTTTTACTTTACTTAAATACATTTTACAGTGTGTACTTTTTACTTTTACTTGAGTACATTTGAGAGCAGTATCTGTACTTTCTACTCCACTACATTTTTGAACAGGACTGAAAAGTAAAAGTACTTTTATTATTGTTTGAAAAGGCTGAGGTTTATTTTTAAGACGTTCAGAATTTGAGCAAAACTAAAATAAACAAAAAACAGTTGGACTCAAGTTTTATCCTAAAATCTGCACAAAATACAATTAAAAAACAGGTTTAATACTGAACTAAACGTCTCCTCTAAAGGACAGAGCTGGACACACAGATTTCTCGCTCGTTTCTTACCCCTGGGAGAACAGCTGCATGGCGCGGACGTGGAGTCGCTCTCGGGGGGTGAGGTCTTGGCCGTTGGCGAGTTCCACCGTCTTCTTCACGGCGCCGGAGAGACGCTCGCTCAGTCGGGGGGAGGTGGTGGTGCCGATCAGCTCCAGCCCGGTGCTAATCACATGCCCCATAACTGCAGGACGGAAAAGACACAACGGCGTCAAGTGAAAGAGCGAGAGAAACGAGAGGAATGAGAAAAATGAAGCTTTTTTTTACGCTTTGAAAATACTTTGCATTTGAAAGTTAAAGCGGGACATATGACGCGGTTTTTAATGTTTCCTCGTCACAAACAGACCTGGAGTTCTGTTTTGTTTCATTCTCACATGTTTAAACACACAGTTCTTCTCTCAAACTGAAAGAAAACACTCTGTTCCACCTTGTGATGTCATCATGTGGTGATACAGGAAGTGCTCCGCTGTGTTTTTAAACTCCACACACCTTCATTTATAGAATCATTTGGATCATTTCCGCTCCTGGAATTGACCATTTATGCAAAACTAAAGCTCAAATGCAGCTGCTAACAAACAAAACAAACTACCACTTGATGACATCACAAGGTGGAACTGAGCGTTTTGAGCTTTGGAGATGTAACAGACTAATAATAAATGAAATAAAACACAGCTCCAGGTCTGTTTTTGAGGAGGAAACATCATTAGAACATGGCTTAAAGCTAAAAGAATCCATTTTGTGTAATAAAGGACCTTTAGACGATTGAAAAAAGCGAATGCAAAGAACATAATTAAAAACATCGAAGCCTCACAACCTTAAGCGACGCATTAGAATATAAATGGAAACTAGAACTCTCAAGGGGAATACTATCGAATCCATAGAAATGTGTTACTGACCTTAACAGCCACTTCACTACATCAAATATATGTTCAAACAGAAATACTGCGGAGAAACTGCAGCTGCCAGATATTTTCATTATTAAACAAACACTGTGACCAAACTTTAGAAACGTGGGTGGGTCTGGAAGTCCGTCCTGTCTCCATGATTTCACTGACAGGAGGATTAACCAATCAGAGAAAAGCACGGTGCATTCGGGTCAAAACAAACATGGCGGCTTACGTGGAAAAAAGTGGAAAACAACACAAATGGCTCGGATTTCTGCAGGAATAACAAGAGAAGAAGAAAACTCTTTATCTCAGGTAAATAAGTTAAAGACTATACTGTGTTTTCTGGACTATACGTCGCTCTGGAGTATAAGTCACACCAGCAAAAAAATGCAAAATAATGAAGAAAAAAACATATATAAGTCGCATTTTTTGGGGAAATTTAGAACAGACATTTTCTCTTTAAATCAAGTTGTAATAATAATAATAAAATGTGGACCAACAGGCTGAATATCAGTACATCACGCTAACGTAACACATTTATATTTATTCAGCTCCATGAAGCACAGACAGAACTGAACACGTGTCTGGTTTGTTAACGTAAGATATTAACAGTTAATCACATAAATAAAGCAGAAAAAACAAGAGAAACCATTTTGTTTTAGTGTCATTTTTGTTGAGTGTTTGTCTTTTAAATGAGTGTAATGTTGATATTTTAAATGTTGAGTGGTTCAGGAGGAGTAGATACTGGTACAAACTGAACAAAATGACACTTATAGTCCGGAAAATACGGTAATTTACTCTGAATAAGACGGTGGCGAGGACGAGGACGAGGACGGTGTGTCACGCTCCACGGTCCAGTCCCAGAATCGTGTGGATTTAAACTGAAGCAGAACGAGCGGCTCAGGGGAAACGATCTTTAACCAGACGAGGAAAAAGTACGACATGTTACTTTAGTATTTTTTTGCTCTGGTATCTGTACTTCTACTTAAGTAAAAGTTAAAAGTATCACATGAAACAATCTACCTGAGTAAAAGTATTAAAGTACATGTTTAAAAATGTACTTAGAGTAAAAAGTAAAAGTATTTCGTGCCAATTTTGAGTCTAATGAAGCTTCAAATGTGGAGATTTTGATAAAGATTTGAGCTGAATTTGGTTCAACAGAAACAGATTCATTATTTTGAGCTGATTTTTATTTGTTTATTTGTGTTTTGCTCAAATTCTGATCGTGTTAAAAATAAACCTCAGCCTTTTCAAACAATAATAAAAAAATACTTTACTTTTCAGTCGTGTTTAAATATGTACTAGAGTAGAAAGTACAGATACTGCTCTTAAATGTACTGAAGTAAAAGTAAAAAGTACACACTGTAAAATGTACTCAAGTAAAGTACAAATACCTCAGATTTTTACTTAAGTACAGTACTTTACTCCTCCGTTTCGATCGTGTGAATCTGGGACTTAAACTTTGGCAGTGACTCAATCATCAGTTGAATTTTTACAGTGAACTTTTGGCAGCAGGAAAAAAATGGAGATGGATGAGACGGAGCGAGAGTCAGGGCCGGAAACACGGAGAGAAAATGTATATTTATAAAACGGGAAAAGAACAGATTCTGTGTGAAATTGAAAATGGAGGCACTTGGCAGCGGAGAGAGATGTGGACGTTTGCCAATCACCGTCTGGATGGTTTTTGGTTCAATTTATTTGCGTTTTACTCTGTGTCTGGTTCTTCTGTTGTTTTACATATTTATATATATTTAAAAAAAAGCTATCTTCTGGAAGTTACACACAAGAACTTTAATTTTGCCTGTTAATTTTACTTTTACATGTTTGATTACAGCTGTACAGAGTCAATGTCAATGCAAAGGAGTGAAAAACGGACTGTTGTGGCTTTAATCCATGTTCTAATGGTGTTTCCTCCTCAAAAACACACCTGGAGTTGTTCATCCTCCTTCTGCGCTCGCCATCGGTTAATTCAGTTCCTCACACACAGGGCGAGTCTGAAAAACTGGTTCATCCAAAAGGAGAAAACCCCAAGACACAAACAAAGTCATGTGTCTCCTCCATTCAGTGAAGAGTGAGCGTCACACTGGAGAAACTAAACACTCCATAAAAGAAAGAACCAACACGAGAGAGAGCAGCTCAGGACCACAGTCTGCTGTTCATCTCCATCTCAAAGACACTGACCACAACTTTAAACAGAGTGAGGTTCAGATCTGAGCCAGAGAAAAGAAATGGTTTGAGAGGAGAGTTAAAGACGCTATTTTTGTTTGGAAAGACGATCCTTCATTAAACAGGAATGAGGCCTGAGACACCACCTGTCCCCATCTACAACTCCACCCTCAGACCCAGAACAAAAAGAACAACATCAGGGTCGTTAAGGCCTGAATCGGACAGTTAGCCCCTCCCCTCAGGCAGATATAAGGCAGTGTCCAGCAGGAATCTGACCAGAACTGAAGAAGAGACTTGGACAAACGTCTTCAACGTCCTACAACGATTTGTCCAGTTACAGATTTTAACTTCATCTTACATCTACGTACAACTTTGAATTGATAGCGTATTTCCAGGGTCGTCTTCCATGTACTTTAACGTTGGCCTCGTCTCTTGGTCACATGTTCTGGTCACATGTTCTGGTCACATGTTCTGGTCACATGTTCTGGTCACATGTTCTGGTCACATGTTCTGGTCACATGTTCTGGTCACGCTCAACAGGAACGTTTTTAATTCAATCTTCAGCTGGAGCCAAACCCTGTACTGGCCGTTTTTGCCGTTTTGTCGGATCTTGTACATTTTAGTGCCACAAAAAAATATAGTTTGGCTTTTGTGTTACAGTATTTATGTCACGCCGAGCGATTTTATTCAGGTGTAAAGACGCTGACCCTCCGTCACGCTCAGAGGTCACAGAGGTCACGTTCTGTCTAAAGCGAGAAAAAAAAAGGTATTTATTCAATCTAAATATCAATGTATTTGAGAAACACGGGGCCGTTTCCTACAGTTGTGCCCAGCTCTGTAAAAAGATATAAATATAGTATAAATATTTGGGGTTTTGTTTTACCTTTTGTTCTTTTTCTTTATATTTGCAGAGTTTTTGTTTTATTTGTTCTGGTTCTATTAGTTTTTGATTGATTTTGATCATTTGAAAACAATAAACGCGTCTTGATTAAATAAAAAAGACTGGAGTTGTGTTTTGTGTCATTTATTATTAGTCTGTTACATCTCCAAACCTCAAAATGCTCTGTTCCACCTTGTGATGTCATCAAGTGGTAGTTTTCTTGTTAACTCCTCCTACTTTTATATTCAGTTCAGTAGAAGATTGTCAGTAATTCCAGGACTGAAATGATCCAAATGATTCTATAAATGAAGGTGTGTGGAGTTTAAAAACACAGTGGAGCACTTCCTGTATCACCACATGATGACATCACAAGGTGGAACAGAGTCTTTTCTGTTTTCTAGCCGCTTCAAACCCAGAACAGCGTCGGTCGTTTTGACGATCTGAGCTCCACACAGAGACAAAAGAGACGTTCAGGACGATAGTTTTGGCTTTAAACTAAAACAAAGGCCTGAGTCGCTCGTTTGCAGTTTTATATTTGTTCAAAATCGTCTAAATAACGAAATGATCCGAGAGGAAACAGAACACACAAAGATCGAGTGGATTAATGAACGTAATCAGCTTAGAACAGGTGCTGTATTTTTATTAGACGCATTATCTTCTTCTGTTATTTGGATTTTAGAGCAGAGCTGATCTGAGACTGAATCATGAGGCGACAAGAGACGGAATATGACAAAGTACAAGCAGTAAAAGTACTTTAGATTTGACTGTGGGTACTTTTACTTCTTCTAGTTTTCCTCTTCTCACTCCTTTTTGAGCTTATATGAGGATTAATTTGTGAAATGAGCTTTAAGTGAACCCCATACATGTGAAATAAATACATTTAAAAACTAAATAAATAAATAATAAAAAATAAATAAATAAAGTAAAATAAAAAAAATAAAAATAAAACAATAACAAAATAAAAATAAAGTAAAATAAAATAAAACAAAAAAAACAATACAATACTTCATTATGTTTGAGAGCAGTATCTGTACTTTCTACTACACTACATTTTTAAACAGGACTGAAAAGTTAAAGTATTTTTTTTAATAACAGTTTGAGACTTACAGAAAAGTCTGTATATTTTAGTTTTGCTCAAATTCTGAACGTGTTAAAATAAACTCTCAGATTAAAACCAAAAATTTAACACTTTCTGCATCTCAAAATCAACACGTTTGAAGCTTTGTAAGAAAATACTGAAAATACTTTAAAACCTGTACCTTATTTTTTACTCTTTAGGTACATTTTTTAACAGGTACTTTTAATATTTTTACTAAAGCAAATATTTTCAGGTGATACTTTTACTTGAGTATTTTATTTATTTTTGCTCCAGTTTCTGTATTTCTACTTAAGTAACAAAAAGTACTTGTTCCGTCGCAGTTTAAAGGTAAACGCTCCATCTCTGTGTAAACGTTTGAGAGTCGACTGACGGGATAAACACTCGTTCTGTGCTCAGTCTGTGCACAAACACACACTTACACACACTTAGACACAAACGTACACGCATTTACACACAAACGTACACACACTTACACACACTTAGACACGCTCAAACACACACGGAGATGAGCCAATAGCACATTTACCAAAGTTGGGGTCGGCCGTGTGTAGAGCAGAGACACACCCCTCAAACCCGCCCAGCGTCTCGTCACTGCGCCACTTCACGTACTGCAAAACGAGAGAATACTTCAGAAAATACATCATTAAAACACATTTCCTCACTGATCGCTGGATTTCAGACCCTAGAATGTGAAGATAAACACATAAATCCAATACAATTTATGTGTTATATTCTATTTACGGATAGAGTTTCTCGGCGCGGTCAGGGGTCGCGGGCGCGGGGGCGGTTTACAGCCGAGAGTGAAGCGCCGAGAATCAGCTCCTCTAAAACCCGAGGCCGCGGTTCTCGAGTGGAGGAGTTCAAGTATCTCAGGGTCAAGTATCTCGGAGAAGGATGGAGCGTGAGATTGACGGTCGGATCGGCGTCTGCGGTGATGCGTCGGTCTGATGTGGCGAAGGAGGAGCTGGAGGACGCGTCTGGGGTGAGGGAAGTCCCTGCTCAGACCGCCGCCCCCGCGACCCGACCCCGGAGAAGAGGAAGAACATGGACGGAGAATGCAGTGATGTCATTCTGCCAGTCGGAGGTAAAAGTACAGATACTACAGCAAAAAAATACTCACGTAAAAGTAAAAGTACCACATGAAAAAATCTACAGAAGTAAAAGTATTAAAATGAACTTAAAGAGTAAAAAGTCAAAGTATTTCAGGCAGATTTAAAGCTTCAAATGTGGTGATTTTGATAAATGTACTTAAGTATTTTTTTTGGCTATCTGTACTTTACTTAGGTCTCATTCTTTACTACTTTTACTTTTACTGCGTACAGGCGACACCTGTGGGGCGGCGTGGGGCGGCGTGGGGCGGCGTGGGGCGGCGTGGGGCGGCGTGGGGCAGTTGTTTTGCAGGGCTGGTGTTCTGCTGTGGGACTTTACCTGAGTCAGAACAGCGTCGTACATTTTACAGGCCTCGTTGCTCGTGGTGGACATCGAGAGACCCTCAGCTCTCCAGGCCTGAAGGACAACGACAACGTTACCACAGATTATGTAACACACCGTCTCCAGATAAACTCAGACGAGACTCAAGTCACAGAAACACAGAGAAAGTGTCAGCGTCACCTCCAGTCTCTGTCTCTAAAACCTTCAAATCAGGACAGAAATCTAGAGGTAATAATGAACTTTAACAGACACATCAAATCAGTCACATCTGCAGCTTTTTACATCGAAAAACATGTGAAAAATCAAAGGTAAACTGTCAAAACCAGACTCAGAGACTTATCCTGCGTTTGTGTCCAGTAGATTAGACGACTGTAACGTCCTGATCTCTGGACTCTCCAAACGAGAAACAGAACAGAACATCCAGAACATCCAGAACATCCAGAACAACCAGAACAACCAGAACAACCAGAACAACCAGAACACTGCTGCTCGGGTCAGGACTAGAACCAGGAAGTACGAGCACATGTGTCCCGCCTCCTGATGTAGACCTGGTTCAGTCCCGGTTCAGTCCTCCTTTAGTCCTCCTTTAGTCCTCCTTTAGTCCTCCTTTAGTCCTCCTTTAGTCCTCCTTTAGTCCTGGTTCAGTCCTCCTTTAGTCCTCCTTTAGTCCTCCTTTAGTCCTCCTTTAGTCCTCCTTTAGTCCTCCTTTAGTCCTCCTTTAGTCCTGGTTCAGTCCTCCTTTAGTCCTCCTTTAGTCCTCCTTTAGTCCTCCTTTAGTCCTCCTTTAGTCCTCCTTTAGTCCTCCTTTAGTCCTCCTTTAGTCCTGGTTCAGTCCTCCTTTAGTCCTCCTTTAGTCCTGCTTTAGTCCTGATGTTCCTTATCATCTTGTCTTATGTAACATTCCTGAATGTCTTGTGTTTGTGGAGCAGATTTGACTCTTCTGACTCTTCTGATTCTTTTGACTCTTTTGATTCTTTTGACTCTTTTGACTCTTTTGACTCTTTTGACTCTTTTGACTCTTTTGACTCTTTTGACTCTTTTGACTCTTTTGACTTTCCCTCCAAAGAAAAAAGCTGCAGGTCAGAGTCTGAGCTCCAGACGCAGCTGTGACAGGAGGCCCAGAGTCCGGCGCAGAGTCCGGCGCAGTTTGTGCAGAATGTGCGCAGTCTGTGGTGTAAATCTCGTTCTCGTTCTCGTTCTTTTAAAGTGTCCGTGACTCACCTGACAGTCTCTCAAACTGGACGCGCTCATCTTGACTTAATCTGGAGCCAAATCCTCTGAGCTCTGCAGAAAAACACGAAACTTTTCACCCCTGAAGTCTCCGGAACTTATAAACCAATGACATCACAGGGTTTCACTAGTCCCGCCCCAAAAGACAAGCAGCCAATCAGCGCTCACACAGAGTCACGTGGCCTGAGTCTCACAAACAACAGTTTAACCCTTTGCCCAGTGGTGCAGAGGTTTGAGGTTCAAATCCCGCTCCGGACATAAACATCAGATCCACTGGTCCAGGGGTTGGAGGTGCGATTCCAGCTCCCACAGATAAATGCTGGTGTTGTGTCCTTGGGCAAGACACTTACCCCAGTGTGTGTGTGAATGTGTGAACTCAGGTCTAATCTCGGACTAAACCGGATCATTTCCACTGTAGTTCTAAATGAAATGATCCTTTATCTTGTAAAAAGTGGGTCAAAATAACTCTAAATTAGGCAACGCACTGATTGAGTCTCACCTGCAGGGGGCGCACGTACCACAGTTTGAGAAACACTGATGTCACTTTTATAAAAATAACCTTTTTTATTCAAATCTAATCCACACATTTTATTTATAGTCAATGAAAGAACCTGAATTTCTGCAAAGTATCATCAGTTTGCAGAGTTTGTCCACGGAGCTGTAGGTTGGTGGTTCAAATCCCACTCCTGACGTAAACATCATCGGTTGAGCGGAGAGATCCACTGGCCCAGGGGTTGCCGGTGCGATTCCAGGTCCTACAGATGAATGAATGTGACCCCAGCCCTCGGGACGATGATCCTGTGTCTATAATCGTGTGTTACGTTCATGTCTGTTCATTAAAACGCACTGTCCCAATCAAATAAATAAATAAATTTGACAAAATACTGAATACTGTCATTGTGTCCTTGGGCAAGACACTTCACCCACGTCACCCCAGTGTCTGTGTGCACGGGTGGAACAGGTTTAATCTAATTTTATCAGAGAATCCGCACATTTTATTTGTATTTTCAGTAGAAGAATCTTAACCTGTGACGGGACAAAGTAACATCTTATTTGAAACGCGTCTTTATAGTGAAATATTTGTTATTTTATTTAAACTTTGGACAAAAATTCACACTGGAGGAGCTGGAGGACGTGTCTGGGAGTCACTGGTTAGACCGACGCCCCCGGAGAAGAGGGAGAAGAGGAAGAACATGAAGATGAAGATGAAGATGCATAAATAAAGAGCGGGTCAGACTTAAGAGAACTGCATTGATTTATTGCCTTTGAGCGTCCACGTCCATGACCCCGAGGCGTCCGAGCTACATGAAGCGTTTACATAAGTCATGTGACACACCTTTTTTAAAAATTAACTTCATTTTCTTTACATATTATACAGTTTTGCACACGTTAATAAATATCAGTCATTTCAAACGTATTTCACACAATCTAAAACAACACCCTTAAAATCATCTGAACGTCGTATTCACAGCTTAAACCAAGTCTCTGCACGTGGAGCGGCGAGGGGGCGGGGTTTAAAGTGTTTGATTTGATTTCGCCCCAAACGTTGAACATTCCACTTTTGATATTTTTAGTTTTTGAGAACCGCACTTGGAGTCGCTGTTTTAAAAAAAAAAAAATCCCAAAGAAAAAAAAACACAGAGTGAGAAATGTGACTAAAAACAAACTGATACCAACGAAATGAGACGAAAATAAAACGGTAAAAAGGCATCGTCGTGAAGCGGGTTAACACTGGTTTAAACTGGACGTGTTTCTGAGTGACGCTGCAGCACGAGATTATAAACGGTAAAACTCTGTAGTGTTTGTAGAGCACGGACTGTAAAGAAGTGACTGAGTGCGACGTCACCACAGCTTCAGCTCCAAATGAAGCTCATCGAGGCCGGAGCAGGTGAAGACCATGAGTGTCATAGCAACGAGAGAGCCAATCAGGAGCCAGGTGGTTGAAGGAAACGCCCCTTTCCGCCCGTATCGCTGATTTGGGAGAGATCTCAGGGAAAGAAGGACCTGATTTGTCTGTTATTAATGTTCATATCTTGATTTACAGACACAATAGTGAAATAAAAACCCCAGGATCATGTAGAGGGTTAATACGAACATTTAAGACCAGAATGAGTCTGAAGCAGCAGAGACAGAGTCGATGGAGCTGGAAGTGCAACATGATCACTTCCTGTTTGGACCGCGATGGCTAGCAGGTTAGCTCTGTCCACTTATATAAACAGTCCATGATGTACATCTATAGTGTTTGTGGTGTGTAAATATATAAAGTCCTGTGGCACAGCAGTGAGTCTGAACTTCATTCTCTCCGTTAATAACATCAGACTCACAAAACGAAAGCATCAAACGGCTGCAGACATTTCCTCCAAAGTAAATTATTTCTGCCGCTGTTTATTTAACGTCTGCCGCCGACACCGAGAACGCAAACTCTATTTTGAACATGAACAATAAGTTGTAAACATTAGTTGTCAAAGTGATAAACAGCCCCTCACAGGAGCTGCTCTGCTCCTGTTCACACGTTTGTTTTGTGTGTCTTAACATAATATTCATGTGTGCACCTGCAGCCTCTGACATGCAGCGTCTGACGGGCTGGAGGTCTGCACAAACGCAAACTAATGAGATTCTGGCCTCTCTCCTGTGAATACACAAAGTGTTTATCTGGTAAAAGCAAACAAAGTGAATAAATACATAATATGCATTGGTATCTTTACGACTCCGTACAGTCAGGACCAGTGTGACTTCAGATCGCCGTGTGGTTCGTTTCTATGCAGTTTGACAAAAATAAAGGCAACTTCAGCGAAAACAACAAACTTAAAAATGTGAAATTGTAACTGGACGCCGGCCTCCAGCTCTGAACCAACGTTATTTATGCTTCGGTCTTTAAAGGTCAAAAGAGGATCCTCTTTTTGCCGAGCCCGACCTGCAAAAACAACTGTACATAGAAGCACGTTTCTTTACAAAGGCTGTACATCAGCAGGACTTCACTGCATCTTTCCCTTTAGACATTCTCCAACAAATCAAGTCTTTAAACATTCTCCCAGAATCCTCTGTGTTCCAGAGGCTTCAAAAACTCCCACAGAGAGATAGAAGAAGAAAAGACAAAACTGCAAAATGATTAAGCAGAGTCGCCTTGGGACAGTGGACACGTAAACAACAGTCTCCACTGAACTCAAGCTGCAGGAGTCGAGGAGGAGCTGGACCGTTCAGTGCTTCAGGTGTGGCACTCAGAGACACTTCTCAGAGTTGGAGTGGAGCGGAGGGCTGTGGGGGCGTGGCCGTGTGCGGTGGAGGGTAGTTCACTGTGTAATATCTGTGTTTTTAGGTCCAGTTCAGGTTGAATCCTTTCGAGAGCATCACCTCCTCCAGGTCCTTGTCCTCCTCCTTCTCTCGGAGACGCTGCTCTTCTAGGAGAGCCACTAAGGAGTCCCTCTGCTCCACCACCTCCAACATCTCATTCAGAATCTGCTTCTCCTGAGCCAGCTCCTGTTCAGTTTTCAAGTGGTCTGAAAAGCACAGAACGGACACTTAAAGCTGCGATATGACACAAAATGGACTCATGAGGTTTATGCCACGTTAAGATGTTTCCTCCTCAAAAACAGACCTGGACTTGTGTTTTGTTTCATTCTCACACGTTTGAGTCACTTTATTATTAGTCTGTTTCATCTCCAAAGCTCAAAACGCGACGTTCCACCTTGTGATGTCATCAGGTGGTAGTTTTCAAGTGAACAGCTCCTTTTACCTTTAGTTCAGTCGAGATAAGTGGAAATTCCAGGACTGTAATTATCTAAATCAGAGGTCATTTGGACCCGGTCTCCACGGAAAACAAAAAACACTGGAGCCGTAAATACTTTTTGATCTAAAATGAAGATAACACTGTGTATATAGTTGTTTTTTTTTACTGTTACACTTTACATAAACAACTATAGTTTTTGCTGAATCTCTGCATAAATGTTTGTTTTCTCTGGTTAATGTCCGTCTGCTCCTGACCCTCTGCAGCGTCTGCGTCTGAAGTTTCATGTTTCAGGACTGTGTCTGTGTCTGTGAGGCCTGAGCTTTGTTTTTCACATAGTTCATGGTGGAGAAAAGCTGCTCAGAGACGAACGTGGGTCTGAACATCCACACGACTCAAACGCAGATTTATTCATGTTTACGTCGGTGTCGGGGAAAGTCTCTATAAATGCACAGCGTTTTGGTGAGTGTACGGGCTTCTGCGAGTGTGACGATTATGAAAAATAATAAAATAATAATAATAATAAAATACACTTCAGTTAAATACTTATCATTTATTTTCCTAAGCCACAAAGAGCCACAGTGTGAGGATGAAAGAGCCACGGTTTGTGCTGATGCCTGATCCAAATGATTCTAGTTTAAAAACACAGTGGAGCACTTCCTGTATCACCACATGATGACATCACAAGGTGGAACAGAGTGTTTTTTTTTTCAGTTTGAGAGAAGAGCTCAGCCTAAATGTGCAGGTTTGTGTGTTAAACGTGTGAGAATGAAACACCACTCCAGATCAGAGTGTGTGTGACGGGCCTTTAAAGCGCAGCCTCCTCATCAGTATTCACACACTCACCTTCCACCGCCATCCTCTCCCTGAGCTCCTGCTGCAGTCGGCTCTGTCTGTCCTCCAGCTCCAGCTCTCTGGCGCTAACACACAAACACAGACAGGTGTTTAAACGTTTCTTTGGGTTTGGCGTTTCTTCATTAACAAACATCTAACCCAAAAAAACATCACAATGCTAAAAAAAAACGCAAAAAAATATATAACAGAATCATGATATTTACACATTTATTGAACTAAAGCTTTACATTTTGTACATTCTAGTCCATTTACCGCAGTTGTACATTAGATTTTGACGTTCTTCTTCACTCGTTGATGCAGTGACACCGTGCTGGGGGTGTGTGGATGTGTGTGTATGGCAGAATGTTCATCAGTTACCATGGAGATGAAATGCAAAAAAAAAGTCAGTTGTTCCTGGTCAGATTGTGTTGAAAAAAAACTCAGATTAAAGTCTAACAAAGTCTCAGACAGAGCAGTGCGTCGAGTTAGCATCGTAATGTGAATGTTGATGAAATTTAAACATTTGATACAGAATGTCACGTTATGTTTGGTTAAATTTTGTCGTATTTTGATATTTGCAATAAAAAAAAAACTAAAAAACTCCAGCGCTCACCTCACAGTAGACGTCACGCCAACACATTTTAAATCACTACTGAGAAATATCGCGATAAACGATAATATTGAAGCTTCTTTATATCAAAAACAAAGATGGATAATTTTTTTAAAGATCTATTCTGTAAAATGGGCGTTTCAGACGTTTATCGATGTTTCAGTCGTTTCTTCTCGTTGAAGTTTTATTTGGACTGATTCATGTTTGAGTTTAATCTTTAATCCACTATTTTCAAGACGCCATTTTGCCTCTTTCCCCTTTTTCACCTCCACCTGTGACACGCCCACTGTGACACGCCCCCGTGACACGCCCACTGTGACACGCCCAGTGTGACACGCCCACTGTGACGTACACACCCACCTCTTCGTTCTCGTCTTCTCTTTCGTCTCCTCGTTTCCTCTCTCTTCTCGTCTCTCGTCTCCTCGTTCTCGTCTTGTCTCCTCATTTCCTCTCTTGTCTCCTCGTTTCCTCTCTTGTCTCCTCGTTTCCTCTCTTGTCTCCTCGTTTCCTCTCTTGTCTCCTCGTTTCCTCTCTTGTCTCCTCGTTTCCTCTCTTGTCTCCTCGTTTCCTCTCTTGTCTCCTCGTTTCCTCTCTTGTCTCCTCGTTTCCTCTTGTCTCCTCTCCTCTCTTGTCTCGTCTCCTCGTTCTTGTCTCCTCTCTCGTCTCCTCGTTCTTGTCTCCTCATTCTCATCTCCTCGTTTCCTCTCTCGTTTCTTCGTTCTCGTCTCATTTCCTCCCTTGTCTCTCGTCTCCTCTCTCATGACTGTGACACGCCCACTGTGACACGCCCACTGTGACGTCACTTCCTTCTCCAGTTTTATTTTCTTAATCGTTCATACTCGTCGGATTCTGCAGCGTCGCGTCGTCATTTTGGTCCAAATTTTTTAAAAATCTGCGGCTCTAGTGCGATGTGCGTCTGTCCACAGGGGGCGCTGCAGCTACACGCCTCTTTCTTTTCTTTCTTACGTTTACGGCTACGTCAGCTCCATTGGACACTGCAGTTTATGAACTTGAAATCAGCTTCAACTGTTTCTTTTATGAAGTTGTTTTAGATGAATATTGTGATTTAAATGTGTAAATTATAACAAAATGAGAACCATAGAGACTCAAGCACAACAGGCCTGATTTTAAAGGCCTGAGCTGCAACAAATACACAACAGAATGAACCTTCTACAGCTCAAATCTGAATTTATTACAAAAAAATGTCAAAAATGTCACTAGTATCGCAAAGAAATTATAAATATGATAAACACTGAGCCCCAAAATATTATCATGAGGCTTATGTCGCTGCGGCAGGTGAAGCGTAAAAAAGTCAGCGAGTTTTCCTTCAACCACAGAAACCATTTATTCCGTGTGGGGGTGTGTGTGTGTGTGCAGTGTGTGTGTGTGCAGTGTGTGTGTGTATGTGTGTGTGTGCAGTGTGTGTGTATGTGTGTGTGTGTGTGCAGTGTGTGTGTGCAGTGTGTCAAATCTAATCTCTGAGCAAACTGCTGACGGGTCAAACGCACAAATGTGAAAGCCCTGAGCACTTTCAGTCCCAGGTGACTTTTTAGAGCACATCAGTCGTATCACATCCATTTCCTGTCAAATCCCATCGGCGTCTACGTTTAAAATTAAAAACGCAGAACCTCACGAAGACGAACAGTACGGAACTTTTCTGATTTAATGATAAAAACGTGTGATCTGATTCCTGTGACGTGAGACTGTAATGTTATTGTGATTTTGAGTTTTTTTTTATGCTCGAAACATAACGAGCCCAATCAGAGAAGTGGGTGTGTCAGTTTGAGTTGAGTGACAGATGGATTCAACCAATCACAGATACACAAAAAAAGAAGGAGGCGGAGTTATCATTCAAACATCAAATAAAACGTTTACTTACAATATCATGAGCTCAGATTCATATCGCACCAGCGCGTTTTTCTCCTGGACCAGCTTGAACCACTCCTGCATGAGCTTGGGGTCGTCCTTCTTGCCCATTCCTGTTGGAGAGGTCAGAGGTCAAAGGTCAAAGGTCAGAACAGTCAGCTGGGCGTTGGGGCCGCTCCGATCCAAACCAGGCGATGACAGCCAAGCCCGCGCGTCCTTACCGGGGGATGATGAGGTGGAAAAATGGACTGACAGACGCCCGGTAAAACTTAAACAGCCATGTCGAGAGCGCGACTGTGGATACTTTGCACTGACGTCACGCTGGGGGTGTTCTACGTGCATGTCTAGGGTGGATTGTCGAGCAGTTAGCATGGAGACACAATGGTCATATTAGCAAAAAACTGTCCAAAAAACATGTAAGACTGTCTGAAAACTCAAGAAAAAAACTACTAAATGGATTTAAACGGCACATTTTCAGGAGCGTGTGATCAATCCGAGCGTTCAGGGAGTTTGATTTACAAAAAAAACAACAACAAAAAACAGTTTGCTAATGCTAACTAGCTTGTGACTATAACTTTATTCTTGGGAGACGTGTTTAGCAGCGCAAACCGGCTCCTCCGTTGTACTTCCAGCTACGTCAGCTCTTTCCAGGCAGATTTAAGTAAAGTAACTCAAGAAAACGGCGCTTCCTTCAGACCGAGCAGTGCCTCCGGTTAGCATCATATCACACCCCCAGGGAACGTCGATGACATCAGCTGCACAGTATCGACACGCAGCTCTGAACTTAAAATGTAAGCGCACACACTCACTCTCACGTACAAAGCGTTGGCGAAGCTTTGTGTTACCCAGTTTGGATTGTGTAAACGTACAGATCCAGGGCAGGTGTTTTTCTGTTTGGAGGAGGCGGTGAAAACAGCAGACGCAGAGGACGAAAAAAATATGCTAACGCTCGTCCTCGCCAGCCCACGTACCGTACATCGAGATAGAAAATACCCACAATCTCAAGGTCAAATGCCACGCGGTGGAAAAACCCTCTGCTGTGGGTTTGTTTCTTTTATTTCAGAGTGAATCGCTGCAGCCGAGGTGACGCTCTTATTCCGCGGCGTAATCAATTAAAACGCACACTGTTCTCCGCGTCCGTACATAATGATATTCTCGACGCGGCGAGCTGTTCGAGTGCCCGGCCTTTTCATTATCAGGCTGCAGCAGGTGGAGCTAAGCACTTTCGATGAAACACCAAAACGGCGAAGCTCAACACGGCGTGACACACTCCGCTCGCTCAGAGGCGGCGGCTCGGTAGCACAAAACCAGCAGAACGCCGCGCGCTCGCAAATTGGCTGTGGACTCGGGGGTCTTTGGTAAAAGGGGGTAAGAGCTGGACTAAAACAGAAGGTTGGCAGATAACAAAATTTAAAAAAACAAACAAAAAACTGTGCGCTCGCAATTAAAGTTTCACCGCCACCAACGCTCAGACCCGCGGCTCCGAGCACAGGCCCGTCACCAAACTCGCTCTGAAATTTTGACGATAAACAGCAGAACGAAAAATCCAAATAAACCCGTTTCTGCGCGAACTGCGGCTAACAGCAGCGATTTAAAGCTACACTATGTAACTTTTTAGCTGAATGATGTGTGTTTGTTTCATTTCGGTTGTGTTTTTTTGCACTGGCGGCGACGGTGGCTCAGTTGGTAGAGCGTTCGCCCACTGATCTGAAGGTTAGCGGTTTGAATCCAGCCCCTACAAATGAATACTGTTGTCGTGTCCTTGGGCAAGACACTTAACCCCCGTCGCCCCCAGTGTCTGTGTGCACCGGTGTGTGTGTAAAGTGCTTTGAGTGCCTAAAACACATCTGTCAAACTCGAGGCCTGTGGGCTAAATGTGGCCCGCCGTGTCATTTTATGTGGCCCACGACAAGGTAAATACAGTTACACCACCTTTTTTCATATCTATGTAAATCCATGTGCAATATTTTAATACTTGAATGAGTAATAAATATAGAAACTGTTAATTAACCAGATTAAAAAGTAGTTGTATTTATTTTACATTACATTTGGTCAAATTTAATTACTGTCTTAAAGTTACATCTGGCCCTTTGAGAGAAACCATTCTGCCCTCGGTGAAAATGTGACCTGAGTTTGAGCGGGCTTGCATCTCCACAAACCTGACTCTTTGGCCTTCTTCTGCTCGTTTCCGTGTTGTTTCATGTTGTTCCCATGGCTGTAATCTTTCACAGTGTGGAAACTTATATATTTCCATGTAGAATGTTCCAAAATGTGGTTTTAACTTTCTATTTCCCTGGAATCAAGCAGGTGACGAGCCCTCTCCAGAAAGTTACATACTGTAGCTTTAAGTAGGCGGTGCCAATGTCTGTGTCTGAATGTCTCCCCCAGCCCCTGACCCTCACTCTCTTCAGTGGACTCTATAGCGCCCCCACACACAGATTCACACACGGCTCACGACTTTCAGGTCACGTGACTCTGGGTGAAAAAAGTGTAAAGTGTAAACTGTGATAAAAGTGGATTTGTGTCATAAATAATGATCAGATTGGACTCAAGTCTTTATGGACTAATAATAATCAGACGAGTTTATGTGGAGCTGATCTCACATAAACACACTGGATTATTCACTTTTTTATCTGAGATGTGGAAATTGTGGCTCTGTTAACAGCTCGAGCTAAAGCGGCTAACGCTAGCAACTTTACACAGCGACGCTTTATTTCAGAGTTTTATTCAGAATCAGAAGCTCTGGTTTATCCAATCTGCTCCTCTCTCCTCCTCCCTCTTTTCTCTCCCTCTCTCATCCTCTTTTCTCCCTTTCTGCTCCTCTCTTCTCAAGCACTCTCTTCTTTTCTCTCCTGCTCTCCTCTCTTTTATCCTTCTCTCCTCCTCCTCTGTTCTCTACCTCTCTCTTCCTCTGATCCATCTCTTCCCTCTCTCGTCCTCCTTGTATCTTCTCTCATTTTTCCCTCTCTCCCTCTTTCCTCTCTCCTCCTTCTCTTCTTTCCTCAACTCTTCTCTCCTCTCATTTTGCCCTCTTTCCTCTCTCCTCCTTTTCTCCCTATCCTCCTCCTCTCTTCTCTCTGACTCTTCTTTTCTCTCCCTCCCTCCTCTCTTGTCTCCCTCCCTCTCTCCTCTTTTGTCTCCCTGTCCTCCTCTTTTCTCCCTATCCTCCTCCTCTCTTCTCTCTCACTCTCTTTTCTCTCCCTCCCTCCTCCTCCTCTCTTCTCTCCCTCTCTCCTCCTCTTCCTTCTCTCTTGTCTACCTCTCTCCTCCTCGTATCTTCTCTCATTTTTCCCTCTCTCCTCCTTCTCTTCTTTCCTCCTCTCTTCTCACCTCTCGTTTTGCCCTCTTTCCTCTCTTCTCTCCCCCTCTCCACTTTTGTCTCCTTCTCTCCTCTTCTTCCTTCTCTTTTCTCCCTATCCTCCTCCTCTCTTCTTTTCTCTCCCTCTCTCCTCCTTCTCTCTTATCTCCCTCTCTCTTCTTTTTGCCCTCTCTCCTCCTCCTCTCCCTCTCTCCTCCTCCTCTCCCTCTCTCCTCCTCCTCTCCCTCTCTCCTCCTCTCCTCCCTCTCTCCCTCCACTTATGTCGTGTCCACTTTCACTTCCGTCTCTGTCCACTGCTGTCTCTGCGTCTCTCCTGGTGCATTATGGTCCATTTCGCCCTCTACATTTCCAGGTGCATTGTGGGAAAATTTGAGTGCACCATTTTCTCACCCACTGGACATTCGGCCAAGGCTAAACGTGACGTGACCTTAAACAGCGCCCCCTGTGGGAGAAACTGTGGACATTCAGACACAGCCAGAGTCATGTTCTGTATTTAACCTTTTAAAAGTCCCGCACGAACGTAAAAAAAAGAGCACGGATCACGACAGGCAAAAAAACAAAAGTCTCTGTTCACTGCCCCAAATCAAAACCAGAACAAAACTGGGATCAAACATTTAGATTAGAAACCCACCGCACAATCTCCACAAACTCGTGTTAGCGTCAGACCAAAACAAACCCAGAACATTCTGAATATTTATATCAAACATCACCTCCTCGCACCATGCACTGTCCACAAAACCACAAACTTTCCTCTGAGCCGTCCACGTTTAAACCATAGACTGTTTATATAAATGGACACTGCTAACGTGCTAGCCGCTACGTTCCAAACAGGAAGTGATCGTGTGCGCACTTCCTGCTCCATTGTGGCCCGTCAGACTCATCGTTTTGGTCTTAATTGTTCGTATTGATGATTATTTTGGCGCTTTTACGTCACTATTTTGTCCGTAAATCGAGATATAAACATTAATAACGGACAAATCGGGCGCCTTGTTTCGCTGACGTAGCGTTAGCATCTCCCTCAGTCCACTTCTTTACACAGTCTATGGTAAAAACTTGCTCACCTTAAAAAATCCATCATTAATTCATGGCACAAAGTAGGTTCATTCCCTCAGAAGACTAAAAATACGCCCCAGAACCTTTCATATAAAATCGAGGTCAAATGGAAAACAAGAATCATGCCGTTAATGCCACAAAAATCACACAGATGCTTCCCCCTGTTGTATTTTTTATGTGGTTTAAATAATAATAAGTCTGAGAAAATGAAAACAGGCAGGAAACGTGCTGTGCTCAGTTCTGCAAACATGGCAGCGAAGGGTTAAAGGAGGTTAAAGGACCAGAAGGTTCAGGGCAACAACAAGGGAAGGTCCCAGTGGGGGAAGGGGGCGTAGATCCAGAGGCCACACCTGCCGCCGTTCAGAGGCCACGTTACCTTCAGGCGACCAGCAGGGACACAGGGACACGGGTCTTCGGCGGGATGTCCCCTCGCCGGGCTCGACTTTTACACAAGACAAAGGGGGAAGTGAAGCAGACGTGAAGAACACAGTTGGACAAAAAGACAAAAACGAGCGAGGACAGAGACGAGAGAGGTGGGCGATGGAGAGGTGGGCGATGGAGAGGTGGGCGATGGAGAGGTGGGCGATGGAGAGGTGGGCGACGGAGAGGTGGGCGACGGAGAGGTGGGCGACGGAGAGGTGGGCGACGGAGAGGTGGGCGACGGAGAGGTGGGCGATGGAGAGGTGGGCGATGGAGAGGTGGGCGATGGAGAGGTGGGCGATGGAGAGGTGGGCGATGGAGAGGTGGGCGGTGGAGAGGTGGGCGGCGCCGACAGCACAAAACAACGCCAGCGAGCGCGTTTGTTTTGTAGATGTTTTTTGATCGTTTGCAGCGGCGTCATGCTGGAGGCGACGTCATGTATGTCTATGGTGGGATGTTCGGCCGTTACCGTGGAGACGCAACGCACGTGTCAGCGGAAACGACTTTAAGATCGTCTGAAAACGCAAGAAAAAAGAAAAAAAAAAAACACAAAATGGATTTAAACAGCTCGTTTTCAGGAGCCGAGCGTGATTCTCAAAAAAAAAAAAAAACGAAAAAAAAAAAAAAAAGGTGATGGCGACTAACTGACAAATGTTTGGCTAATGCTAGCTAGCGTGTGACTGTTCTTTTGTGTGTGACAAACTTGTTTAAGAGCACAAATTGGCTCACCTGTTGTAGTTCGAACTAAGTGAGCGCTTTTTGGAAAGATTGCGTTAAAATAAAGTTCAGATTAAAGTCTAATAGAGCCTCAGACAGAGCAGTGCTTCCAGTTAGCATCACACTCCCAGAGAATGTTGATGACGTCAGCTGCAAAATATCAACTGACCGTATCGTCACTAGGGGCATCAGGATGAGCTGGTAAATTGTAAGAAAATAAAA
This sequence comes from Periophthalmus magnuspinnatus, assembly GCF_009829125.3. Lineage (NCBI taxonomy): Eukaryota > Metazoa > Chordata > Actinopteri > Gobiiformes > Gobiidae > Periophthalmus > Periophthalmus magnuspinnatus. The sequence goes on along the minus strand of NC_047131.1, from coordinate 32,944,892 downwards.
ATAATAACTGTGATAATGTTGAAACAAACATTATCACATTTTTTTTAATTATTTTTTTTTTCATAATTATTTTTTTTATTTAATCTCTAAACAAACGCAGTTAATCTTTTTTTTTGTATGTTTAAGTCACAGAAAGTTCCATTTTATGAATCTAAAACTAAAGTAATGAAAAAAAAAGTGTGAATATCTAAAAATGTAACTCATATTTTGTGACTAATTAAAAACGTCAGAGGATGTTTTGACACATTTATAGTGAAATTCGACGCGTACATCCAAATTCTTCACTTTTGTCAATATCGCCCACCCCTCGGAGACACACAGGAGGTGGATTGATGAACGAGGATGAAGTGAGAGGGGGAAAAAAAACCATGTTGTGATACAGAAAAGTCAGATGACCTGGAGGAGGAAGGTGAAAGGGATGAGCCGAGCCCCGGGATGAGAACAGGCGTCGATACGGGAGCGGAAATAAACCAAAACATCAACTGCACCGAGGGAAAAGAATCAGCCTGATCTGGCAAACATTGATCTGGACTTACACTGCAATTAGCAAACACCTCCTGGACTATTTCACCTCCTGTCAGAGCTCGAAGAGACGGAGGAGAGACAGAGGAGAGACGGAGGAGAGACGGACGAGTGTTTGACCTCTCCACACTTCAGCATCGTGACACTTTACTAACTCTACTTTGATACTAAGGAAATTTATGGTTTATGCTCAAACTTAGACTGAAATGTAAATGTGCACGACCAGTCAGAAGTTTAGATGAACTTTCTGCTTTATTTCTGTGATTATTTGCACCAAACTATGAATGAACCAAATAAAAACCCAAAAGAACTTGGTTTAAATTAGAAAAAAACACTAAAACAAAATCATTTCTCTTGTTTTTTCTGCTTTATTTATGTGATTAACTGTTAATATCTTACGTTAACAAACCAGACACGTGTTCAGTTCTGTCTGTGCTTCATGGAGCTGAATAAATATAAATGTGTTACGTTAGCGTGATGTACTGATATTCAGCCTGTTGGTCCACATTTTATTATTATTATTACAACTTGATTTAAAGAGAAAATGTCTGTTCTTTGTCTCGGATTTTGTTAAATAAATTTCCCTCAAAAAATGTGACTTATATATGTTTTTTTTCTCATTATTATTCATTTTTTGGCTGGTGCGACTTATACTCCAGAGCAGAAAATACAGTAAATAAGTATTTTTTTCTCTTTTTTACATAATTCCTCATAGAAAGTAATAAACATAAGTAAAAAAAAACACTGACTGAGATGGTGTGTCCAAACTTTAGACTGGTAGTGAACATACATATACATATAGTAACACTTTTATGGACAATATAATGTAATTTTAATCATAATATTAGTTCATTTTCTCTGATGTGGCCCTGTACTAGCTCTAATATCACTCAAAACACAATAAAACTCTTCAGAACAGCTAAAAAGTGTTTTTTTTTCAGCATCAAAACTCAAACATGTCGCTCGTTTTTACACTAGTTTTATCCACGAAATGCACCGGGTTCAGATTTTTCCACTTTAATGTGTTTTTATCAGTTGAATTTCTGAAGTGCGTCGAAGGCAAGTACCTGAAAACCCTCAGCGATATAATAAAAATGAGTACAAAAGTAGAACACGCACGAGAAACACTCTTAGGAAACAGCCCTTGTGCCATTGTGCCATTGTACTGTATTTAAACCCTGTCAAGGAGAACACAATTTCACTTTAAAAACTGAACAGCTTGAACTCTTAGACCTAACGACGTGCTGTCAGGTGTCCATCAAACGCTTCTTACAATGTTTTGAAATGCACCTGGAGTTAAGAGCAAATTCACAAGTGGAAATGAGGTTAGTAATCAAAAGTTTTCCAAAAGATTATCGTGAAAAGAAAAACCGACCTTATTCCACCTCGTAAACTTTTGTAAACGCGACTAACCTTCGATTTCTTTGCTAAAATATGATATAGCGTTGACTGTTTGGGTTAAATGCGCGGCGTTCCCGAGCACAGACGAGAAAACACTCCCCCCGATTCTCCAGGAAACCGTAAAACGCCCTCGCCGTCCGTACAGAACTGATTCGCTGTCAAGATCGGCAGCTCCAAACGCAATAATACAACCCAGATGACGACGGCGGCGCCCGCGGCACCTTCCGGAATAAGGTGGATAAAGGTATAGGCACAAAAATGAACAAAAGAGTGACTCAGCTCCAGACCATAGAGACGTTAAACACACAATGAATCATCAAACCCATTTTGTGATTTTAAGGTTCAAAAGTCCAACACAAACTCCGGTCGGATCAGGGAGAAAAACAACGACAACGAGGCTTTGGTCAAATATGAGGAAATGCAACACAGAATATCACACCGGCCTGTCACGATAAACACTAAGATGTTCAATATTTGGGAGCTGCAGCTGTTTATTTATTGTGTGAACATTTGGGAGATTTATTTTCATTTCATTTTTAAGTTGTATTATCAGATTTGAGCTGTAGGGGGCAGAATACGTCACGTCTACGGCTAATTCTTGGGTCATTCTCCTGTTTACTTTGTGTCCAAGCAGGGACTACCAGACGTCCCCCAGCCCAGACACGTCCTCCAGCTCCTCCAGTGGGACCCCAAGGCGTCCCCAGCTTGTCTCTCCAGTCTCGTCCTTTCGGTCATGACCCAGAGCTCCTGTCCACAGGTGAGGACAGGACGCAGACCGAGGTGAATCCAGAGCTTTGTCTTTGGACTCAGCTCCTTCTTCACCACAACAGACGATAATCCAACTGTCAATCTCTCGCTCCATCCTCCCCTCAGTCGAGAACAAGACCCTGAGATACTTGAACTGCTCCAGCACCTGCAGAGGGCGCCACCTTTAACCGCTCAAGAACAATGACCTTGAATTTGGAGGAGCTGATTCTCATCCAGAGGAATTGTTTTATTGCTTTTACACTAATTGTCTTCTGTTTTTAATGTTAATCGTCTTCTGTTTTTAATGTTAATTGTTTTGTTTTTAATGTTAATTGTCTTGTTTTTAATGTTAATCGTCTTCTGTTTTTAATGTTAATTGTCTTGTTTTTAATTTTAATTGTCTTCTGTTTTTAATGTCTTTTTTACTGTAACACTTTGAGATTTGTTGTTCAAATGTAAAGTGCGTTATAAATAAAATGTATTATTATTATTATTATAAAGTATTTTAATTATATCACTTATCAAAATGTTTCTCTGTATCTTAAAATACTGCACATCGTCTTTTAAAGTTTGTTCCAGTGACAGGCCTGATACGTCTGAACTACACGACTTTGTGCATTTCTGGTCATATTTGAACAAAGACGTCAGTGAAAACAAACTGGTTAAACACTAAACAAAAGCACAGTGTTACTCTGCTCTAGTCACATGGACCGTTAGTACGACTGAGGTTACGCAACTGAGCGGGTTTAGAGAGATATGAGCTGAGTTTGAGAGCAAAGGGCAGAGGTGCAGCAGCAGAATGAAGCCCAGAGGAAATCAGTTAGAGAAGGATTCAAAGTTTATCATAACGATCGAGAATTATTAACCCTGAGATTGTAGGAGAAAACGTGACACTACGACGTTTACTGGTGAAAAATTGACTCTTTTGAGATTTAATCCATGTTCTAATGCTGTTAGTTTCTCAAAAAAACAGATCTGGAGTTGTGTTTTGTTTCATTTATTATTAGTCTGTAACATCTCCAAAGCTCAAGTTCAGTTCCACCTTGTGATGTCATCAAGTGGTAGTTTTTTAAGTGAACAATGAACTCCTCCTTTTACCTTTAGTTCAGTCGAGATTCAAGTCAACTCCAGGACTGAAATGATCCAAATGATTCTATAAATGAAGGTGTGTGGAGTTTAAAAACACAGTGGAGCACTTCCTGTATCACCACATGATGACATCACAAGGTGGAACAGAGCCTTTTCTTTCAGTTTAAGAGAAGAACTCAGCGTAAATCTGCAGGTTTGTGCGTTAAACGTGTGCGAACAAAACAAAAAAACACAACTCCAGGTCTGTGTGTGACGAGGAAACGACGTTAGATCAGATCAGAAAATAGTGTGATCATAGTTTTTGTATATTAGTGAAATAGTTTGTTTCATTCTCCACATTTTGAATTTTTTGCAATTGAAAATGTAAGAATTTGTCATATATTTTGTTATTGTGTCATTCTGGCAAAGCAAGTTGAACTAAAATCGCAAAGTCCTTTAATTTAGAACTGTGTCAAAATCAAAACGAAGCTAAAAAAGTGACATGACGGCGATCGACTTTCAGTTTGAGCTTGTGTAAAAAAAAAAAGTAAATATATAAAAGTGTTTGCTCTTGGTGTTGTGTTGTTCCTCACTCAGTTTTTCATTTATGATTTATAAATTTACACAGATCAAAGACGAGGCTGAGCGCAGAACGAGAGCGTCTCACGTTTTTACGCGTTTGAACCAGAAACCTGCGAGTAGAAAGAGAGGATGGAAATGGGCAGAAGAGGAAAACGAGGAAAACGAGGAAGAGGAGAAGGGGGGCAAAGTAAAGTAAACCGCAGCCAATCCATGTCGATATGATGAAGGTTCAAAGGTCAAGTAGTAAAACCGGGGATGGGACAGATTTGGGGGGGTTAGCAGTCAGGGTTAGTTGAAAGCGACAGATTTGAAATACATACCGCCCAGATGCAAGTCCAGGATTTCACTGTAATTTGAATCTCCCCAATAGTCTACAATGACAGGATATATTAGACAAATGATTAAAAACACAGCCCCAAACTGGGAGAACACGCACAAACGCACACAGACGCACACAAACGCACACAGACGTGACACGGCAGCACATGCATGTTTCTTCCACACTGCAGCAAACTCAATAAGTCCCTCAGTACTCACCGCCGGGCGCGATGCAGACGGCGGGGGACTAACTCGCATTCTCAAATATAATAAGACGGCGGCGGCGGCGGAGGCATAGATTTGCTGTACAGCTATTCAGTTTGTTCTTTCCGTACAGTGTGCCTCCGGTGCGGTGGTTTTGTGAGCGGACGTGTCTATGAATTAGCATTTTTATTAAGCGAATTGAATTTAACAAAATGACAAGAGGCTATTTTTCACGCTGTGCTTCGGTATCGGGGGGATTATTGGGACTAAAAGCTGAGCGTCGTTACGTGAGGTCTCCATTTGCTCACACAGTGGAACACCCAGACCCTCATCTCATTTCCTGCGCCACAATAATAATAAAGATTGTATGTCTTAGTCAACAAGATCCTCACAAATGTTTATCAAGTCGCTCAGCCGTGGCGGAATGTGTCGGTTCAGGAGAGACTGTGTTTGTCCAAACTCTGTGGATGGATTTTAATAGATTCTTTTGTTCAGACCGAGGTTTAGTTTTGTTTTCACGCCTGACAGTTTGGACAGCTCACTAGCGCCGTTTCTCAGAGTGGCCACGCGATTTTTTCACGTCGTCGTGTCGGTTCAGCTGATTTAAAAAGGTTTTGCCGCTGTTTTTCTACCGGTGGAGGCAGGACGACAGCGCCATCCGCAGCCCGACGTCTTCAGCGCAGTATCTCAGGTGTGTGAGAGTAAAAAAAAAGCCCCTCGTCCCGGTTTCCCACCTGACAGTTTAAGTTAAAAAGACAACAGAAACAGGGGACTTTAAACCAGGACGAGGGCGCCGTTTTACTCTCACACACCTGCGATACCGTCCTGAAGAAGTCGGACTGCAGATGGCGCTGTCGTGCTGCCTCCACCGGTAGAAAAACAGCGCCAAACCTGTTTAAATCAGCTGAACGGACACGCCGCAGTAACACCACGTGACCACTGTGAGGAGCTAGTGAGCAGAACAAACTGTTAGGGATGAAAACAAACTCAACCTCAGTCTGGAAAAAGGATCGAGTAAAATAAGACTGTGTTTATTGCGATTGTGTTCAGTAAAAATGTGACTCGAGTACCAAAATCCTCCTTATTGAGAGGCAGTGACGAAGACGAGTAACATCCAGAATGAGCACAAACAAATCTATGTCGGGACACACATTCTCCTCAGATCCATGCATAGACTGTATAAAGAAAAGGACCGAGCGAGAGCGACGTCACCCGCAGCGTTCAGGCAAATGCGGCGCATCAAGGCTCGACGTTACAGCGGACGATTTGGAGCAGAGTTTTATATTTAGACGTCGACCACGAGTATCGTACAGGCCTGGGACGAGACTGAAATTTGGTGTCAGGATTATCACAACCAAAATAACAGCTGACAGTTTAAAATGTTCTAAATATGAATAATTACAATTTTAATATCATGAATAGTGTCCAGAGGGTTTTTTTCTGCACATTTTGGTGAAACAACGGCGATTATCTTTGTTGCCGATTGTCACGATTTTGTAAAAAAGTGCCACGAATGATTATTGTCAACACTTTTTATCACAAAAAAAGTGTTTAATGTTTATCGTCCCTAGTATCATAGTGACCAAAGAGCCAATCATGAGCGAGGTTGTTGAAGGTAACACCCCTTCCCTTCGCTTAGCAACGCTGTCAATCAAACCTGTTGCTAACGCCAGCGGAAAGAAGGACCTGATTTGTCTGTTATTAATGTTCATATTTTGATTTACAGACACAATAGTGAAATAAAAATAAAAGGATCATGTAGAGCGGGTTTTTCAAAAAGGCAAAATACAACTCAAAATAACAAAAAAATAAAAAATAAATAAAAATAACTAACAAAATTAAGAAAATACACAAAAGAAACACCTCAAAATAACACAAAAATCTGAATAAAAATAACTTTAAAAAACTAAAAAAAAAAAAATCAAAATAACTGAAACAAACAAACAAAAATCAAAATAACAAAAGAATTTGAATAAAAATAACTAAAAATAACAAAAAACAAACTAAAACTCAAAATAATAAAAAAACAAAACCTCAAAATAACAAAAAACAAGAAAGAAAAAACAAACAAAAATTCAAAATAACAAAAAAAAGAAAAAAAAACTAACTCAAAATAACTAAAAACAAAAAAACAAAAACTCAAAATAACTAAAAAAAAAAATGAAAAAAAAAGGACCCCAGGATCATATAGAGCGGGTTAATATGAACATTTAAGACCAAAATGTGGAGTCTGACAGCTGCAGGTACGGCGTCGATGGAGCCGGACGCGCTCACGCTCACTTCCTGTTTAGCCGCTAGCAGGTTAGCCGTGTCCATTGGTCTATACAGTCTATGGTCCATGCAGATCGCACTGACAATGATGAACGTGTGATGTAGACACAGGGACAAACATGTGTCAGACATGGAGAGATGACGTCGTGTGTCACCACAAATGAAACCTAAACGCAAAAGTGTCACAGCAACAGACAGAAACTCCAGAGAGGCTGATACCTGATCGCCTTTTGTGCTGTTTGGGTAACGTATAAGTACCTTTATACATTCCTTCAAGAGAGTAAAGTAGTGAACAAGTTAAAAACATGTGTAGGGAACAGAAAATAACTGTGAAATATGCTTCCTCATTATGCATTTGGGATTGTTAAAATAGACCAAATTGCTTCCAAAATGCAGCACTTTTCTTTTACTTAACCGTAGTATTCTCATGGCAATTTTCAATATTCTGTACTGCAATTGCCGACGACAATTACTGCAATCTGAATGTTCTGGGACGGTTTATATGAGGTCACGCAGGCTCGGGTTATACAATTATTTCTCCCTAAAGAGCGTGAGATGCTGAACAAGCTTGAAATAAAAGATAAAATACGACTTCCAGTGGGAACCTGAAACATTTTTTAGAAGTGAGTCAAATGAAGTGTTATGAAACTGTAGGTTTGGCTCCAGAATGGTAATTTAGTGTAATCTGCCGCGGTTCAAATCACAGTGGTGTCGTGTGAAACAAAAGGTGGATGAGTGTAGTTACCTGCTTCGCCTCTTAAGGCTTTCTCCACAGCTACGCCTCTCTCCTCCAGCTGCCTCTGCTTCTCCTCCACCTGCTCCAACTGTCTCTGGATGATCTGAGGAGGCAGCGAGACTCGGGTTACAGCGTTCGCTCTCCAAAGTGCGACGTAACGGTGTTCTAAGAGCCCGTACGGAGACGAGAGACAGTATCACCGATGAAACTGTTCAGCCTGATTATAAAAATAAATATCGAGTTGAACACGGGGGGTGCGGGTGATTAAAAAGCAAATGGAAACGAGCCAACAGTCGTGCGTTTCCAATTCACTTTGCAACTTTTACTAATAAAACGAGAGTGAAAATAAAAGCTCGGTTAAATGTGTTTATAATGGAGCTGGAGCGGGGCCGTGGTAATGTTCATAAAGGTGATTTGAAGCTGGTAGTTTAGTGAATTTGAACATAATTGAGTAAACAAAAGCGGTTTTCAGTTTTGCATAATTAAAAGCGCGCGATGTAACTTTTCTGGCGGAGGCTTCGCTCGTCTCTAAGGTGATGTTTCACGTTTGCAAGGAAAAAAAACGATTCTTTAATGCATTTCTTTGACTAAAGGGAGTTTTATTAATACAAAACGCCTCGACAAACATGCATTTTTATTGTGCGCGGGGTCGCTTTTCCACAGACGTGACTTGTAACTAGCCCCGGTGGCGTCGCCTGCTTGTCTAGGTACGTTTGAGGCTGTAGTGTGGAACATTTCAGCTGAAGCGATAAGATCTCCAGGGAGACAATTAGCAAACGGAGCCTCTGCCAGAGAAGTTACACAGTGAACCTTTAAATATTAAGAATAAATAAATAAAACAGAGCAAACTGTGTCTATATTTAAATAATCACTGATGTAAGAAGGAGTTTGATGGACCAGAAACACGGCTCCTTCTGTTCGCCGCTATTTTAAAAGCCGATATTACGTAAAATGGACTCCTCTTGTGAGCGTTAATCCATGTTCTCTCCTCAAAAACAGACCTGGAGTCATGTTTTTTTTGTAGAATCTTCAGGGTTTGTGCGTGAAACAAAAAAGCACAACTCCAGGTCTGTTCGTGACGAGGAAACCGATCAGAAAACGGAGCAACGTGGCCAATGTAATAAAAATCAACACCAAAACGCATGAGATTTTAAATGACTGAACATCTACAGAGGCTACGCGGTGATTTTGTGATTTTTCGAGGGCTGCGTTTCGTCTCCTGCTTCTTAAATTCTTCTCCAGGAGCAGAGTCTGTATCAGTGATGAGCAGCAGGGACCAAACAACAACTTGTGTTTGGACTCTTAAAATAGCAGCTAAAAAAAGAAGCAAAACTCTGGCCAGCGAACCACAAACTCCGGGATAAGGGAGACGGGAGACGGCGGTGCTGACTCAGTGCAGTCAGAGCCAACTCCAAAGGTACGACATCAATCACTGTGGATTTCAGTCGACGGGAGGATCCGGCCAAGTGTCTACGTCCCGTTAAAAGAGCCGTAAACAGAGACGGTGCGACAGTGTTCACTTAAATCCACGTTTATCTCCCAATTTACTAATATCTAACGATCCAGCGATGACATGAGGCTATTTGTGAGCTCTTAAAGGTGCAAAATGGAACTTTTCTGGCAGAGGGACAAACACCTGCTCGTCTCCAATGAAGCTGGCTAAATTACAGGTCAGGTCTGAGAAGAGGCGAGCTGGTTTTAACTGAAAATCAGGTTTAAATCAGACCTATTCTGCAAAAAAGGACTGTTCAGAGGGTTTGTGTTCTATTTGTCGACCCTCTTGACGTTGTATTTGGAGCGAGTCGTGTTTGGCGTCATGAAAATAATCGATTAAAGACGTAATCGTTTTGCCAATCAACCCCCTGTTTTCACCGCTCTGCTGCTCCGCACTTACTTTCTTCTCCAGTTTTATTTTCTTAATCGGTGATACTCGTAGCGTCGCCATTTTGGTACAAATGGACAAAAAAATCCACTACTCGCTAAAGTGCTCTGCTAATTGTGTGTTACAGATTAAAACGACTGTATTTTCTGGACTATAAGTGTGAGTTTGTCGAGTTTGTCGGGTGTGACTTCTCCTCAGATGTGACTTATATGTGAAATGATTCAAATCTATAATGTCACATGTTGGTTCTTGTCACAGTGACAGTCGTGCGAGGGGCTCTAGACTTGGACCAGTATCTACTCCTCCTGAACCACTCAACATTTAAAATATCAACATTACACTCATTTAAAAGACAAACACTCAACAAAAATGACACTAAAACAAAATGGTTTCTCTTGTTTTTTCTGCTTTATTTATGTGATTAACTGTTAATATCTTACGTTAACAAACCAGACACGTGTTCAGTTCTGTCTGTGCTTCATGGAGCTGAATAAATATAAATGTGTTACGTTAGCGTGATGTACTGATATTCAGCCTGTTGGTCCACATTTTATTATTATTATTACAACTTGATTTAAAGAGAAAATGTCTGTTCTTGGTCACTACTTCCTGTTAGCGTCACTACTTCCTGTCCAATTTTGTCTCTATGTTTTAGCTGAATCTCCCAACAATAATACTGTTAATAGATACTGTTGTTCTCTATTTTATTATTAATATTATAACTTGATTTAAAGAGAAAATGTCTGTTCTTGGTCTCGGATTTTGTTAAATAAATTTCCCCCAAAAATGTGACTTATATATGTTTTTTTCTTCATTATTCTGCACTTTTCGGGTGGTGCGACTTATACTCCAGAGCGACGTATAGTCCGAGTACTTTTACTGAGTACTTTTAAATGTGTAAATGTGGAGTGTGATGTTTTTAAATGAAAGAATTGGAGAATTCATGGGTTTGACTGTAAATAACTAGATACTTAAATGTATTTTTTGAGACTTATATATATTTTTTTCTTCATTATTCTGCATTTTTTGGCCGGAGCGACTTATACTCCAGAAAATCCGACTGTCTCGAGCTCAATATGTGTCTTTAACGCCATAAACACGAAGCGGATTGGACGAGCAGCCGAACGTCTTCACTCCTACAACATTTTGTCCAGTTACAGATTTAACTTTTGTCTTTTACGATGGATCAGATCTGGACGACTGAGCGACACAGACGCCATAAACTGTGGAATATTCTAACGCAAAGAGAAAGAGTTTAACGGGGCAGATCGCAGTCGCAGTCGCAGTCGCAGTCGCAGTCGTACCTGGGCCCTGTGCAGTCTCTTGAGCTCTTCCTGTTTCGCTTGGCGTCTCGCTGCTTTCTGGACTCTCCGTGTGATTTTGGCGTTCAGCTCCTCCTCCGTGTAGGTTTTCTAGTGAAGCAACAAAAAAAAAAAACAGCTTTGTCACGTCTTATTGTGTTGTTTTCTCGCGCTTGCACTTGGCTCGTTCAGACACTACAACAGCTAAACGGAGAAAAAGAGGTTGAGGATTACAAAGTAGACCTGTCACGATAACGGATTTGTGACACTCGAGAGCGATAAGAAAATATAGACGACGAAAGATAAAACTGAAACTACGACGACAACAACTTCCACTGTCTCTGACTTAACAGATCTACAGCGGCATTAGCTTAAAAAATGTTTGAAATAAATAAATAAACAGCCAATCTAATCACTTAATTAGTTTGTAATGAGTTTATTTAATGAGTCGATCCGGCACAAATCAAATCTAATCGTAAAACAACAAAAACAACAAAAAGTCCCGTGTTAGAACAAAAAAAAAGTCCCTAAAATAAATATTATTCCTCTAAAAATACTGTTCCATCAAGTATAAGACAGTTTAGTGAATATCGTGACAGGTCTACTACAAAATACTAATTATTGTTGATACTTTGCAGCTGCGTTAACGTTCTCTGGGGGTGTGATGCTAACTGTAGGCACTGCTCCGTCTGAAGTTCTGTGAGTCGAGTTAGACTTTAACCTGAGTTTTATTTTAACACAATCAGATCAGAAACAACTGACTTAGCAGGAACCACAACAGGTGAGATAAAACGTGCTATAAAACACGTCTCACACGTTAAATAACAGTTACAAGCTAGCTAGCGTTAGCCAACAGTTTTACAGTGAGTCGCTCTCCACGTTTTGTGTAAAAATCAAACTCTTAAACACGACGGTGAGCTCCGATTTACCTGAAAACCTGCTGATTAAGTCCAGTTTGTATTTTTTCTTGAGTTTTCTCGTGATCTTAAAATGTGTTTGGACAGTGCTGCTGAACCTCGTGCCATAGACAAACATGTGGAACATCCCCAGCGCGACGTCAGTGCAGAGTATCAACAGGAAATATCCATCAGAACAAATCGGACACGTCTGGTCCCTTAGGTTTTTCACGTTTTCATATTTAGAAATAGAGTTTTGCAGAGACAGAAGGCGACGAGCTCCATTTGGTTTGTGAGGATTTTAGGGCTGCAACCGACGATTATCAGTCAAATAATCGTTTCTGTTGAACGTTTAGATTTGATAAACACATTTTTAAGCAAATAAAGGTGGAAATGTGGAGACCGGAGGCGTCTAGATGGAGAACGTCACTGCGTTTCTTATTAAAGATCTTGTGTGTTTTAGTCACGACAGGCGAGAGAGCGATTACGATTATGAAAATACGTTTGTGATTTTTATATTTTAACCTCCTCAGACTCGAGCTCTTTCATTTCTTTATTAATTTCTCTTTGTTATTTGGGCTGATTGGACCTGATGATGTAAAAACAAAGAATTATCCATGTCCACATATGTCCGTTCAATGTGACATTTGAATAATGATTTGCAAAAACTATTTACTAAGAGCCTGAAGCAGCAACATTTGTCCTGAGTAAAAACAAAATGAGAAACAACAATTGTGCCTCTTGTAAAAACGTGACTCATGTGAAGAGCTGCAGGAGCACATGTGCCTTTATGAAAAAAAATAATTAAAAAAACATTCTGAACATTCTAAACTCTTCAAAATATTCTAAACTGAACATTGTTGCATTGTTGCTGCTCTTCTTCTTATAAAAATCCGCATTGTGGCCGAGACAAACAAAAAAGTGCCAAGTCCCAGGAGGTTAAAGGTTCTATATTACACAAAACGGACTCTTGTAGCTTTAAGTCATGTTCTAATGTCGTTTCCTTGTCAAAACCACGTCTGGAGTTGTGTTTTGTTTCATTCTCACACGTTTTCCAAAGCTCAAAACGCTCTGTTCCACCTTGTGATGTCATGAAGTGGTAGTTTTCACATTAACAGCTACGTTTTTTCCTTTGGTTGGCAACTCCAGAGCTGGATTTATGCAGGTTTTTGTGCGAATGAAACAAAACGTAAGTCCAGATGTGGTTTTGACGAGGAAACAACATTAGAACAGATCAGAAAAAAGTGCAATCGTGATCGTTTACGCCGCTACTCGTGATTCTTCCGCTAATCGTTGCAGCCCTAGAACACAAAAGCTGAGAGATGAGTACTGCAGGAGTCAGACCGGAGCAACGTCAGAGCCGCTGTGACGGAGAGACGCAGGTTAAATATAAAATAAATAAAGAAACCGCTCGGACCAAAAAGCCGAGAACCGACATCCAGCTGCAAGAGGAGACGCCGTGGAGGCTGTGAACACATGCATCCAAAGAGACGTCAAGTTAGTATCAGGCTGGACGCACAAAAGGGGAGGAGTTACACAACAACATGCGCAAAACAGGGGGAAAAAGTGTGTGTGTGTGTGTGTGAAGTCTGCGAGTGAGTGTACGTGATACTACCTTGGTGGCGTACGATCTCTTGAACGCCAGAGCATGGGGGACATATAAAGACTTTGGGAAGACAAAACAAAAAAGGAGGGAAAATGATAACACAAAACATGATTAAAAGAGTTAATGATAAAATAATAAAAAATGCAAAAAATGTAGTTCATTAAAGAGGCTATATTACGCAAAATGGACTTTTATGAGCGTTAAGACGTGTTATAATGTTGTTTTCTCCTCAAAAAACAAACCTGGAGTTGTGTTTTGTTTCATTTGCGCACGTTTGAGTCACTTTCCTGCGCTAAAAATGCTCTGTTCCACCTTGTGATGTCATGAAGTGGTTGTTTTCAAGTTAACGGCTCATTTTAACATCTGTTCAGTCTTGATCGTGTCTTCCAGAGGCTGAAATGATCCAAATGATTCTATAAATGAAGGTGTGTGGAGTTTAAAAACACAGTGGAGCACTTCCTGTATCACCACTTGATGACATCACAAGGTGGAACAGAGTGTTTTCTTTCAGTTGAGAGGAAAAACGTAGCGTAAATCTGCAGGTTTGTGCATTAAACATGTGAGAATGAAACAAAAAAACACAACTCCAGGTCTGTGTGTGACGAGGAAACGACATTATAAAAACATAAATGTGAAAACAGCGTAATACGGGCCCTTTAAGTCAAACTGTACAAACACAGAGTTAAAACATCACAAACCAGGGACAAATGTGATCTATGTTAATCAAAATGGAATAAAACAGGGGACTGTGCTAGTGACGTGGCTAATTCTGCTAACACAACACAGGACAGATCACAAATACACAAACTTAAATACTCGATACAACTCTACACACGAGACGGGGCCCGGCATGAGCGCTTCTGTTTTTATTTTGATTTATTTATCATAAAAGATGTTCTGAGGATGTGTTTTAGTCGATAAAGTCAAGATCGTGATGACCAGAGGTGGAAGGTACTTTTACTTCAGTACATTTGAGAGCAGTATTTGTACTTTTACTGTCCTGTCCTTGTCCTGTTCAAACATGTAGTGGAGTAAAAGTACTTTTCATCTGATCTGAGGGGATATTTTGACCATGTTGGAGTAAAGTTTAAGAGTTTGAGCCTCAACTTTGAGCAAAACAAAAATAAAAACACAAAATTTATAAGAAAAAAAACAAGAAATTGATTTGTTTTGTTTCTGTTGAACAAAATATGTGTCATTTTTAATCAATATCTCTACATTTACACTTCAAATATTTTTATTTTTTACTCTTAAAGTGCATTTTTAAACAGGTACTTCAATACTTTTAGTTAAGTTGATAGTTAAATAACTTTAGTAACTTTTTACCTCTGTATTTGTACTTTTATTTAAGTTGTTTTTTCATGTAATACTTTGACTTGAGTAGATATTTTCATGTAAAAGTATAGATACAGAGGTAAAGTTACTCAAGTACATTTTTACTTTTACCTGAGTAACTTTGTACCTGTGTATCTGTACTTTTACTTAAGTAACAGCATTGAGTACTTCATCCCCCTCTGGCGATTACGATCATGAAAACACATTTATAATTATTTTAAAGGTTTTATATTCCGTAAACTCTCCTCTTGTTAGCTCGTTAGCCCTTTAGCTCGTTAGCCCTTTAGCCCTTTAGCCCGTTAGCTCTTAGCCATGTGTTTTGACTCTTGTTGAAGCAAAAACCTCGAGGAAATTTGATTTGCTAATTTGAAATGCAAACAGTTCCATCCTTTAAGGTGTTATATGTTATATATACGTTTGGTTTTGGATGGTTTTCGTTTAAATGTGGTGATTAAATTCATGCCCGTGGCCCTAAATCCATCTGCACCTCACTATTCTACGAGCAGCACATTCACACAGCAGCAGAGGCGGACGTCATTTGGAATTTCAACCAGGACATAACGAATGCAAATGGATTCCAGCAGGAACACGCATCTTTCCAAAACTTACTTACATTTTTATGTGTTTTGCATTGGCCTAATAAAATGTACCAGACCAACAAACCCAAACGCCTCAACCGCTCGCTCTTTATTTCATCGCGAGGATTCGGAAAAAGCAAGATTTGTACAGGAATCTCAAGGGACGACTAAAGCCGCTTCATCATTTGAGGTCAGCTTCAAAGCCAATCAGAAACGGCGTGAACATCCCCTGAATAAAACACGTCTTCAGCGGCTCCATTTTCTCCATTAAACTGGTGTGAAATTCCAAATCACTTAACCCCACGTCTGAACGATACCTCCTCGTCTTTATGCTCCTGCTCTGGATCACGCTCTCTCTCCACTTCTCTCCTCCTCTCTTTTTCCTTTATCCTCTGCCTTTCCTTCAGTACCTTTCGTTTTTTATCCCTTCCCACTTTTTCCTCTTTTATCACTTCCTTCTGCATCCCTGACACTAAATCAAAGATGTCCGTGTGCTGTTTAGGATCAAAAAACAATAATGAAAAGTTAATGCACAGGATGAACTGGGAACATCGGGAACAGTGTTGACGTACTCGATCTACAGTTAGCAAACAGCTAGCCTAGCGACGTTTTGTTAAGGCAAAGTTAGCAAACGTATAAAGGGCAAAGAGGATAAGCCAAAATGCCATCGATTTACCTTTGACAAACAATGTGCGTCTTAAAATAACAAAGAAATACTCACATCGGCCTTTGACCTTTGGGATGACCGCTCCAAAACATCATCACACGACAAGTCCGAGTCCTCCGAAAAGCTCAAGTTTCGCCGTGACTTTAAATCTGCAGGAGAAAAAAAAAAATCACCTTTAAAATGTTTTGTTTTGCGATTAAAGAGATAATTTTACAACGTTTTCTGATCTGTTATAATGTCGTTTCCTCGTCACACACAGACCTGGAGTTGTGTTTTTATGTTTAATTCTCACACGTTTAACACACAAACCTGCAGATTTAGACTTAGACTCAAACTGAAAACACTCTGTTCCACCTTGTGATGTCATCATGTGGTGATACAGGAAGTGCTCCGCTGTGTTTTTAAACTTTAAACACCTTCATTTATAGAATCATTTGGATCATTTCAGTCCTGGAGTTGTCAGTCTCTATAGAACTAAAGGTAAAAGGAGCATTTTTAAAATTATTATTATTATTATTTTTTATTATCATTATTTTATTATTATTATTATTATTATTATTATTATTATTATTATTATTATTATTATTATTATTATTATTATTATTATTATTATTATTATTATAGAAAGGTCAAGATACAGAACACAACATAATGACGACAAATAGAACAGCGGGGGGAGGGATACATGGAAAAAAAGAGGATTAAACGGCTCCACTTTTACTTTGCACAAAGATGTTTAAAGATTCACAGTTTTTAATGTCATAAAGTTTCCCTGTACGATAAAATTCTTACTTTGCTGCCCACTGGGAGCAAAGTATAGAGAAAATTATGTATAAAATAGAAAAATAATAAGATAAAGAGCAGATTAAAAAAAAAATCTAATAAATAACAGTGTAAATGATCATGTTCAAAGTGTCGATGTGTAAGAGGAGGGGCTTAAAGACAAACAACTTTAAATGTAAATATGACTTTTTGTTTAAGATTTTAGAGATAATGGATGTGTAGATTCTAAATGCTTCATTAAAACAGCGGAAAAATAAATGTACTTTTATAAATATAAAATGTGCCAAATATAATAAGTAAAATTAATTGCCATTTTTAAATTTTAATTAAGTCCAAGTTCTTATCATGTACAACAAAAATGATATGCTCAAATTATTACACATTTTAAACAGTCTTTCCAAAGACTTTTTTATAATTGTGCATTTCTAAAAAAGATGACTTAACGTTTCAGGATATTCTTTACAAAAAGTGTAGTAATTGTTTTGGTAGTTTTTCAGTTAGCACCTCCTTTTACCTTCCACTTGATGACATCACAAGGTGGAACAGAGCATTTTGAGCTTTGGAGATGAAACAGACGAATAATAAATGAAACGAAACAAAACTCCAGGTCTGTTTTTGAGGAGGAAACAGTGTTAGAACATGGATAAACCTCACAAGACTCATTTTGACATAATATGGGACCAGTAAATGTAAACATCACCGACCTGACGATCTCCCAGGAGACGCCGTCTTCTTCTTGCCCGAGTCCTGCGTGGTGGAGCTGGAGGACGGAGTACTGGGACACGATTTGTCCTCCTTCTTCTTCTTGTCCTTCTTGTATCCTGAGAAAACCGCCTTCCACAGCGACTTATGTTTGGGCGGCGTCTCATCTGAACCAGACAGTCTGCTGCCGTCGTTCTTCGCCTTTTTCTCCTTCTTGTTTTTCCGTGGAGAGAAAAGGGAACTCCGCTTTTTGCTCTTGGTCGAGGACGAGCCATCGGAGGACGCCACAGAGCTGTCCAGACTTTTGTTGCTACTGAAGAAGCGCTCGGGTAGAGTCTCTGCCCGTTTGTATTCCAACGCTTTCACCGCAGATGTTTTGGGAGAACTGGGAGACTTTTTGCTTTTGTCAGCAGCTTCAGGAGCGACGTTCCAGGCCACTTTAGGCGACGCCCCCTTGTCGGCTTCGGAATCTTTCATTTTGTTCAGTTGTTTGGCCATAGCGTCTTTCAATGCCTGGCTCTTTATGGATTTTTCTCTGGCTCTCATTCTCTCCTCCGCAATCTCCTTGGCCTCGGGAGAAAATTGAGTTGCCCTCTGGGTCTTTGAGACAGGATTGACCGGGATATTAGGTTTACCGTTTTCCATCGCTAAGGCCAAGTGCAAAGGAGGCCGGTCCCTGCTGGCTTTGCTGGTCGGAGGAGTGTAATATCTATTCATACTTGATTCTGGTGTTCGTTCGTCGTAGCTTTCCTCCACATCATCTGCAAAAGGAATCTCCTCCACCGTCTCCACGAAAGACTTCCTCACGTGATCCGGGCGCGTCTTCTTCTTCTCCCTCATGACCACGACAGGAGCTGCTTCCGGTTCTGCTTGCGGCGAGGCGGCTTTCCTTGGAGCCGGTTTGGGAGCAGAAACTGGGCTGAGCTGAGTCCTCGGCGAAGGAATTGGAGTTTTTGTTTTCGAGGGCTCTTTGGCACGCTCAGGTTGAGGCTTTTCCTTCCCGTTGCTCCATGACGCTTGGTGTTTCTGTTGCCTGATCACCGCCGGGGATTGGTTGCTAGGCACTGGCGGCGGCGGGCTGGAGGGCGGGGTCAACATGGTGGAGTCGGACGTGTTGTAGCTGTCGCTGTTGACCGCGTGGCTCGTCAACATGCCGCCGTTTAAACCCAAGCCCGAGCTGCTCCTATCTGAGACGTTACCTTTTGTTTCGGGATTGATGGGCGTGATCACCTGACCTTCGAGAGTGATGTTGATTCGGCGAATGACCGCGCGGCCGCCGAGAGTTGGCTTCTTCTGCTCCTCTACTGTATCTTTCGTCTTGACGGGCTCTTGCGGCGGGCTAACGACAACGCTTTTCTCCAAGATTTTACTACTGCGGTCCAACGGAGTCAAACCGAGACTCTTCCTAATCTCCGCACTTTTGAGCCAGAATTCCTCAATGATATCCGTCTTTTTGGATGGCGTTTCCTCGATCGACGAATCCGCAGACTTGTCGGACGCTTCGGATTTCGGCGTGGACGCGACCGCGGGAACCGGCTGCGTTCTGACGGGAGAACTGGACGAGAGCGGCGATGAAGGCTCGTGGCACGGCATCGGCTGGGCGCAGATCGGGGACAGCGGGTTCCCGGTGAGAGGGCAGATGGAGCGGTGAGGGAAAACCGGAGATCTCGGAGCGTGCGTTTCCGGGAGTGAAGTGGGCTGGGAGCAAATCGGAGAAAGGACCGGAGTCTTGACAGGAGATCTGACAGGAGACGCGGGTTTGACAGGAGAGCTGACAAGAGATGTCGGAAATACGGGAGAAACAGGAGACGGAGAAGAATGGAGGTGAGGAGTAACAGCGGGCGAAGGGTTTGTGATCGGAGATGGAGTGGAATTTGTTCTGTCAGTTTTGTTTTCCTCCGGTAGGTACGGATCTGAGAAAAAGCGGGCGCCAGGTGACTTCAACAACCCGGCGGGAGATATTCGATTTGTCTGCGGCAGAGAAAAATACTTTATTCCAAAAACTCCGTCTGAAATGTTCACTTTAATTACATCGCTATGGTTACCTGAGTGTCGAGCTCTACAGGTAGTTTCAGCGGAGGAAGGATTATGTCATTTTCCAGAATCCGGTTGACGCTGGACGGCCCTAAAAGATCAAATCAAAATTAAAGAATTGTTTTGCGTTTTTGTTGGCAGAAAAAAAAACTTCAACGGAGTTTAATTTTGTCGTACCGTTACTAGAAGCCGTCTGCAGACTTTCCAATTTCTCGTTCTCCTCGGGAAGTGCTTCCGAGGGCTCCGAGGGGTGCAAACGAGCCTCCGCTTCTGCGTCTGAAGGGATGTCATCTAGAGTTCAAGAACAACAAAACAGTATTACTCGTCGCTTTGTTGTCAGATTTCTTTTGTCTCGGGCGTTTTGCGGTGACAGGGTTCAGCCTTTTGAGAACGTAAAAGACTTTAATATCGAGACTCCGGCGGATGCGTACCCTGATCCATCTCTGTACCCGGCTCCGCATCCGGACTCTCTGCCACCGCTTCCAGCTCGTCATCCTCGCAAGGCTCTGAAAGGACAAATAAACAGAGGAATGAGTCAGCCGTGTCCCTGCGCGAGCCTTTTACTAAGAAGAACCACTCCAAACATTCTATTCCAACTCCACAGGAACATTCCCTAGGCCGAACCGTCTCGAAACTACATAAAATAGAGTCTAAACACTTCTCACTGACATACGGAGCTTTAAAGAACCATTCGACGAGGTAAAAATACAAACAGAGCGTCAGTATTTTCACCAAACGGCTGCCAACGCACTCAATATCGCTGTAGTTGTGTGCATTTGGCAAAAGCGTTACAGTGAGCAGCATGCAGTGATCCATCTCCAAGTGAAATGGATAATAGTTTAATCAGGCCAGAAAAAACTTAATCTGTTAATCAAGAAAACCTGCAAAAAAATATGTAATTAACGCAGTAGTAACGATGCCAACTGTGCCACGAACGCCTCTGAGGTGTGATATAACGCTACAGAAAACACTGATCGAACAGGGTGAGTGGACTCGCTTCTCCGCAAACCTGACCTGTAACTACACCTGCCACGATACGGTAAACGATAATATTGAAACCACTTGTAAGATAATCCCAATAAACAGCAGAAAGTGCAGATATTTAGCCAAAAAAGTGACTTATTTACACCTCCACAGCTCAAAACGTATCGAAATAACAACAAAAATACATAAAATCTCCCAAGAAAAAGTCGTCACGATAAAAATTGAGCCCAAAAAATATAGTTCCAGCTTTGATATACTGACTCGCCTCTCCACAAACCTGACCTGTAGCTAGACCTGCCACGATAACACGATAATAAAGGATAATTTTGAAGCTATTTGCAAGATAATCACAACAAACCATTTTTAAATAAACTGTTTCACAAAAAGACACGAGCTGCAGCAAATAAACAGCAGAAAGTGCCAATATTTAGCCAAAAAAGTGACTTATTTACACCTCCACAGCTCAAAACACATCGAATTACAACAAAAATACAAAAAATCTCCGCAGTTTTGCAAAGAAAAAGCTGTGACGATAAAAACTGAGCCCAAAAAACCTAGTTCAAGGTTTGATTTCACTGAACGATGAGTCGATACAGTAATGATCGTGACAGGGCTTTGATAACAGAACCTGCTCGTTTCCATGGAGATGTTCAGGTTTTTATACTATGGAACATTCCAGCGAAACAATAACGTCAAAACCAGCAGGTGGCAGACCAACCCTCCATCTGAAAAAGTTGTGCAATGTAGCTTTAATGTTATATTTACTGAACAAAGTGAATAGAAAAATGATGGTGACTTTGCGTTTTATATTACGCAAAAAACTGACTCTGAGTTTAAGTCGTGCTCTAATGTTTCCTCCTCAAAAACAGACCTGGAGTGTTTTTATTTAATTTATTATTAGTCTGTTTCATCTCCAAAGCTCAAAATGCGACGTTCCACCTTGTGATGTCATCAAGTGGTAGTTTTTCCAAGCAAACAGCTCCTTTTACATTTAGTTCAGTCGAGATAAGTGACAATTCCAGGACTGAAAATGATCCAAATTAATCTAGAAGTGAAGGTGTGTGGAGTTTAAAAACACAGCGGAGCACTTCCTGTATCACATGATGACATCACAAAGTGGGACGGAGCGTTTGCAAATTGAAAATAAGTGATTAAACATTACTCAAACATTCTCGAATCACTCCAGAAGTAACTTTGAGAGGGTAAAGGACAAGGAAGTAACTGTAACATGATTAAATCTCTGGCTTGGTCCTGGTTTAGTCCTGTTCCACTTTGTGATGTCATCAAGTGGTAGTTTTTTTTCAAGTTAACAGCTGCGTTTTACTTTTCGTTCAGTAGAAATTGGCAATCCCAGGTTCTGAAATGATCCAAATGATTCTATAAATGAAGGTGTGTGGAGTTTAAAAACACAGTGGAGCACTTCCTGTATCACCACATGATGACATCACAAGGTGGAACAGAGTGTTTTCAGTTTGAGAGAAGAACTCGGTGTAAATCTGCAGGTTTGTTTGTGTGTTAAACGTGTGAATGAAACAAAAATAAACACCACTCCAGGTCTGTTTGTGACGAAGAAACAACATCGCACTTCCCAGAAAGACTTGAACGCTGAAAATAAACACAAATCTACTGAAGTTTTAACCCTGAAAACACTCGTATAAACTCATTCCACAGTTTAACAGAACACAGTGAGCCCTTTGGAGCTCGGTGCGAGTGCGTTTGAGCGGTTAGTGCAGTGCGGAGAACGTGATTAAAGCATCTGGAACACTTAACGCAGTAAAAAGGAGCAGGATCAGACCCGGAGAGCCCCAAAGCGCCGAGTCCAAACATGCGTGTGAGTCGTGTTTGTAGGAAAAATCGTACATGCCCAATGAGTAAAAGTTAGGATTCTTAATGGGGATGCTGCGATCCCGTTCAAATCTGTGCTACCTCCAGACACGGACTCCAGCCAGACTCGCACTGCCTCGTGTCGGGCTGATGTGACGGCTACAATCAAACCGGAAGATGTGGAACGACGGAGGAGGATAGACGGCAGGAACACGTGACACATGACACACAACAGGGATTAGACACATGACAAAAAAGAACACAAACAGGTCCATTTAAAAGATTCACAAAGACGCTGTTGGACTCCACACGACCGACAGCGGCTCTACGACAAAGCAGAACACCAAACGTTAGACATTCACAAAATTAAATAGGAATGAGCAATGTGACAAAAATGAAAGTGAAAATTTAAAAATGAAGGAAGAAATGAAGGTTTTAAACGAGAGGAAAGTGAGCGGTTTGTCCCTGGTCTGAGCAGATGTTACGCTAAATGTTCCCGTCAAACAGAACGAGTCAGAGGTCGTTTATTCACCGTGGAATTCTGGGAGATTTAATGAAATAAATGAGTGACACTTTGATGGAGTTAATATGGACCACGCCTCCACCTCCTCCTGCTCCTCCTGCTCCAGCGAAAGTACTGCACTTAAGTAAAAGCTCAGGTATCTGTTCTTCACTTAAGTACATTTTGCAGTGTGTACTTTTTACTTTTACTTCAATACATTTGAGAGCAGTGTCGGTACTTTTACACTTTTGAACTGATCTGAAAACCGAAAAGGGAAAAGGCTGAGGGTTTAATTTAACACGTTCAGCATTTGAGCAAAAAATATACAAATAAAAACAGAAAAAAACAACTCAAAATGATTCAGTCGTTTCCGTTAAACAAAACTCAGCTCAAAATCACCACATTTGCAGCTTTATAAGACTCAAAATCCACGTGAAATACTTTGACTTTTTACTCTTTAAGCACATTTTTAAACAGCCGCTTTAATTATTTTGGTGAACTTGACTTTTTCATGTGATGCTACTATTTCTTGCTCCAGTAATTGTACTTTTACTCAACAAAATGCAGTAGTTCTTCCACCACTGCTCATCTCTAATTACCCAGAAGCCCAATTTACACAGATCTATCCCGACAACACCGTCTGTCTCCACTTCCTCCCTCCTCGTGTTTCTTCTTCACCGTCTACAGAAGTAAAATCAAACGCTTTTTATCGTTTCGGTGTCGTTAGCGCCTCCTTCAGACGGATATAAGTCAGTGTCCAGGAGTAAAACTGACCAGAACTGAAGAAGAAACTTGTAGGAGTGAAGACGTTTAGCTGCTCGTCCAAGCCGCGGCTTGGACGAGCAGCTAAACGTCTTCGCTCCTACAACGTTTTCTCAAATTATAGATTTAACTTTTGGATTTACTCTGGATCAGACGTGGACGACTGTCATTTTATAAACAGAAATGTTGTTGTTGTTGTGTAGAAATAGGATTCTTGGATTCATTTATCAGCTCATACTTCTTCTTCTTCTCTCAAATGTTAATCCCAGATGTGTTTACACCGTTTACGCTGAATAAAACCCAACTTTTTAAACGTAAACTACAAATATAATCCTGATTTTTATCCGCGGCGCCAGTTCCTCGTCGGGGCGTTACCTGTGGGGGAGGGCTGCGTGTGCTCTGAGGGGCGGGAGGGACGGGGGGGTTGGGTTGGCGAGACCGGCTGGACCTCCTTATCGCCCTCGGAGTCCGGGTGAGCGCCCCCCGCAGGTGGGAGGGCTTGCGGATCCACCGGCTGCAGGATTTGTTGGATTTGAAGGTTTCTGGCTAAATGTTTGTTGGTGTTGTGTGAGGTCGAAGGTCACGGGAGAAGAGATAAAGAGATGGAAGAGAGGAAGGGAAAAAGAGGGAAAGGAAAGATTGTTAGAACACGACACAGAGAAACATTTGAATCGGATTAGTGGAGGCTGCATGCACGAAACTGCGAAAAGTAAGTTAAACAAAAAAGATTAGAAATAGAGCGTATTTGTTTTAACGACGTTACCAAAGCAGCACCAAATTACTACGGTATTTAGCCAATTAGATCTTAATGTCTCGAGCTTATAGAGGCATTAGACAACGTGGGAGAGTTAAAGCACACTCTGAAACAAAGCGCTTTGAATATGCAGCCAAACGGAAGTCAAAAGCCATGGTTTATAAAGAAAAACCAAAGCTGAAATAACACTTGAACTGCAAAAAACACACCAACAGGCCGATCTGCCGCTACCTTTAAAAGTACCAGTATCGTCTTCATCTTTGAGGTACTTGTCCAGCCAAAGGCCTGACTGGAGCTCTCTGTCCCAGGGGCAGTAATCGCCCTCTGACAGCAGGGGGAGACACAGGCCACAAATAACAGAGAGGACACACAGCAGAGGTGTCACATGAGGAGGTGAAGAAGAGGAGAAGGAGCAAAGTGAATGAGGTACAATGAAGTGAAGGTACAGATGTAGTCGGAGCAGACGAGGGCGCACGCTGTGATACTCTGCGGCGACGTCTCCGCTGGGGGTGTGAGCTACATGCAAGTCTATGGCAGAAGTTTCCTCAGGTGACACGATGCAGACGTGAACAAAAAAGAAAAATGTTTTAAAATAAGATGAAAGATACGACATGGATTTAAAGAGTCTGTGGTTAATCTGAGCGTTCACGGTTCTGTTTAGGAGGGTTAATGCTAACGCTAGCTAGTTTGTGAATTTTACGTGAGACGAGCTCGTTTTAGGAGAGAGAAAAACTGAAAAAACGTTGGCTAATGCTAGCTAGCTCGTGACTGTGATGTTACTTAAGAGCTCGCCTGTTCTGCTTCTGTAAATCTTTTTTTTTTTCTGGTCAGATTGTGTTTAATCAAAGCTCAGATTAAAGTCTAATTTGACAAACAGCCTCAGACAGAGCAGTGCCTACAGTTAGCGTCACACCACCAGGGAGCGTTAACGACATCAGCTGCAAAGTATCAACAGACACAAACGTAAACACAATAAACAAGATAAAACTACCTTCGCTTGACTCCTCCTCCTCCTCCCCCTCCTCCTCCTCCTCTTCCTCTTCCTCCTCATCCTCGTCGTCGTCTTCCTCCTCGTCCAGCGCTCCGTCCCGGCTCACGGCGTCCTGAGCGTCCCCCTCCTCGCCGGGATCACCTCCTCGCAGCTCGGCATGGAGCTCCACCGCCTCTTTCCAGGGAACCCCGCCCGGGTCGGTGGGGCTGCGCGGCGGCCGCTCCCCCTCGCACTCCTCGGGCTCGTCTTCGTCCTCTTCCTCCATGTCAGACTCCGAGCTGCTGTTGGGAAACGCGGAGACGGAACAGACGAGTCAAAGCGTGTGGGAGGAAAAACGCTGTTCTCAGAGTAAAGACGGGCAAACGTCGGAGCACAAACGGCTTCAGTGTGACATGGCGCCGTGCGTGGGCTGAAACGAGCTTTTTGTGTCAATCACCGACAGAAACGGCACAATATAAAGATTTAAACATTATTCTAAGTTATGCAATAATTTGAGCTGACGACAGTGTGCGCTACTGTAAATGTGAGTCAAACAAATACGGAAAAACAAAAGAAGAACATTTCATACAGTTAAACAAAAACATTTCCTGTAACAGCGGAGGCCGTGTTTTGTTTATATGAATTGAAGAGGAGGTATTATGCAAAATGTACTTTTTTTTTACTTTTTATTTTGTTATAACGTTGTTCTTGGCTCAAAAACATGTCCAAAGTGTTTAAAAAGTCTGAAATATCATCCATGTGTGTTTGTATAATCCAGTGATCTCCCCTGAGTCCTGTTGAAACCCTCCGTCCTGCAGAGAACGAATGGAACGGAGTAAAAGTAATACTATACTTAACTACACATTTCAGGTATCTGTACTTTACTTAAGTACATTTTACAGTGTGTACTTTCTACTTTTACTTGAGTACATTTGAGAGGAGTATCTGTACTTTCTGCTCCACTACATTTATGAACAGGACTGAAAAGTAAAAGTATTTTTGTTATAGTTTGAGTCCTGCTGAAAAGACTGAGGGTTTATTTTTAACACGTTTAGAATTTGAGCAAAACAAAAATAAACAAATAAAAAACAGATGGAAAAAACGACTGATTTAATTATTAAAACAAAAACAAAATTCAGCTCAAATCTTTATCAAAATCACCACATTTGAAGCTTTAAAGACTCAAAATCTGCACGAAATACTTAAAAAAATCCACTTAAAGAGTAAAAAGTTAAACTGTTTCTTTAATACTTTTACTTCATGTGATATTTTTACTTTTACGTGAGTATTTTTTGCTCCAGTGTCTGTACTTTTACTTAAGTATCAAAACCCCACTTCTTCTTCTTCTTCTTCTGCTGCCGTAGCGTTGACACCACACACACACACTCGCGCTCGTACCTGGAGCCCAGATCGGCGGCCGTGGCCTTGTCCAACACGCTGCTCAGGTTGTGCTCCGCCAGCGTCTCCTCCGGCACCTCCTCCAGCTCCTCCTCCTTCTGCAGAGACAGACGGTAGTTCTCCAGTTCAATGCGCTCCGGAGTCCCCCGCAGTCTCTTGGCCACGCTGGGGTCCTGCAGCCCGTTGACCTCCGGCGCTGTAGGGGGCGACACAAGCAGAAGGTGAGATCCCCCGAGTGGAGAGGGGGCGGGAGCTAAAAAAAAAAGACAGTGAAAGGGCAAAAGAAACAGCAGAGACGGACCAGGAGGAGACGCTTAGAGATGAACGAGGAAAACGAGTAAAAAGTGGAAAACTGAACTGAGCTCCAGACTAAATATGCAGCATCTGTGTGTTAAACATGTGTCAACTCCTCAAAAACAGACCTGGAGCTGCGTTTTGTTTCATTTACACATGTTTGAGTCACATTTTGCTGCACTAAAAACGCTCTGTTCCACCTTGTGATGTCATCAAGTGGTCGTTTTCAACTGAGGCTCCTGAAAATGTGTTTTTTAAATCCATTTTGTATTTTTTCTTTGTTTTTTAGACTCTTCTGAGCGTTAAAATGCTGTTTCCTCATCATAAACAGACCTGGACTTGTGTTTTGTTTCACTCACACATGTTTGAGTCACATTTTGCTGCACTAAAAACGCTCTGTTCCACCTTGTGATGTCATCAAGTGGTAGTTTTTTCAAGTGAACTCCTCCTCCTTTTACCTTTAGTTCAGTCGAGATAAGTGGCAACTCCAGGACTGAAATGATCCAAATGATTCTATAAATGAAGGTGTGTGGAGTTTAAAAACACAGTGGAGCACTTCCTGTATCACCACATGATGACATCACAAGGTGGAACAGAGTGTTTTCCTTCAGTTTGAGAGAAGAACTCAGCTGAAACATGCAGGTTTGTGTGTTAAACATGTGAATGAAACAAAAAAACACAACTCCAGGTCTGTGTGTGTCGAGGAAACGACATTAGATCAGATCAGAAAATACCGTAGTAATAATAATAATAATAATAATAATAATAATAATAATAATAATAATAATGGCTACTTTATATTTGTTTTTCGTTAATTAAAAGTCAGTTTTGTTTATTTGACTGTAATTAAACATAAAACCAAAGTGAAAATTGGGATTGATCAATAAAAGGAAAAGCCTTATTGAGTAACTCTACACTGAATGTCCAGCTGGAACAAATGAGTTCAGTAGCTTCTAATTACACAAAAGGTAAAGACTGTATCCACGGTAACAGCCTCAGACTCACTACAGTCATTAGCTCAGCATTAATTACTTGTGTTTGTTTTTACTTCATCGGCTGCAGGTTTATGTTTCGCTTTTTACTCGTCCTGAGGAACGAGTCTCACAACAGCAGCGTTTTTTTTATCTGCACCAAAAAACTGCAGCTCGAGTCCCGACAAGAACCAGGAAGAACTAAACCAGGACTAAACCAGGACTAAACTGAGACTAAACCAGGACTAAACTGAGACTAAACCAGGACTGAACCAGGACTAAACCAGGACTAAACCAGAGACTAAACCAGAGACTAAACTGAGACTAAACCAGGACTAAACCAGGACTAAACCAGGACTAAACCGAGACTAAACCAGGACTAAACCAGGACTAAACTGAGACTAAACCAGGACTAAACCAGGACTAAACCGAGACTAAACCAGGACTAAACCAGGACTAAACTGAGACTAAAACGGGACTAAACCAGGACTAAACCAGGACTAAACTGAGACTAAACCAGGACTAAACCAGGACTAAACTGAGACTAAACCAGGACTAAACCAGGACTAAACCAGGACTAAACCAGGACTAAACCAGGACTAAACTGAGACTAAACCAGGACTAAACTGAGACTAAACCAGAGACTAAACCAGGTCTAAACCAGGACTAAACCAGAGACTAAACCAGGACTAAACCAGGACTAAACCGAGACTAAAGTGGGACTAAAACAGGACTAAACTGAGACTAAATCCAGACTCTGTTCTGTTTATCTGCTGTGACTAAAGTCTTTTATTCTGCACTTTTATGATGATTATTTATGTTTTGATTTGTTGTTTTGTGATTTTATCGTCTTTCTTTGCCTTAAACACAAACTGCACTGTAAAAATCTAAACTCTATCCATCTGTGCACGTTCCTTAAATCCTAAAATGCCGAAGACGCCGCCTCATTTCACCTTTGTTCTCCTGTGTGACGTTTCATCCGTATATTTGTTTCCTGTTTTATCTGAAGCCTTTTGGTCACAGCTGAAGTGTTTTTAAATGTTCTAAATGAATAAACGAGAAGTGAACTGCAGTTTTAATGATGTGTCTTTCAAATATTTGCTGTAGATTTAAAAGGATGGAAGAAAAAAGGACGGGAAAGGAGAGAAATAAAACACACACAGGCAAGAACAAAGGGAAAAACAGAGAAAATGAAGCAAATGAAAAGAGCGAGAGGCACTTGACCAACGCAGGCGTGAGTCAGACGCACGAGAGTCAGACGCACGAGAGTCAGACGCACGAGAGTCAGACGCACGAGAGTCAGACGCACGAGAGTCAGACGCACGAGAGTCAGACGCACGAGAGTCAGGACATTTATAGACAGTTTGATAAGATACAGCAGGAAGGAAGGAAAGTGATCAGGGTAATGCAGGAGGAGAGACAGACGCAGCAGAAGCACAAAAGAGGGAGCCACGGGAGCAGTGCGCCCTCTGGTGGCAGCTCCGTGACACTGTGCAGACCTGACGGGGGCTGCTCTGCGATGGGGGCGGGTCCCGGGGCGTCCACGGTCGCCGTGGGGGCCGGAGGTGGAAGGTGTTCCTGCAAAACCATCACGAGAAACAGGAAATTATGTTTAGAAACTTTGAAATCATGATGAACTGAAATGGCATCGGAAACACCAACAATCCTGTTGATCGGAAAAATTAAATCAGACGTTTTCTATAAAATTGACTTTGCAGAGATTTTAACGCGTCATTTATGGAAAACTCATAAAAATGCTATATAAAAATGAACAGTGTGAGTTTCTTAAGTGAACGTAAACACTAAATCTGTCGTCTGTTCAGATTGATGTAATGATTTGAACTGAAACCTGAGGACGACAGGTTCAGGAAATATTTAAATGTTCATTTTACTTTGCATTTTATTCATTGTAAATGTTCTACATTGGTCCCTGGTTTATCTCAGGGGTCACGTTCTAAAAATAACCCGCAATAGTCGAAATCCGTGAAGTATCGTCTTTATTTTTTACATTATTCTCTCTATTTTTGTCTGTAAAACCCCTCACCACACACTTTATACACTTTTCTCACACAGGCGTTAACATTTTCTCACATTTCTCTCTCGTTTAAACTCTCTCAAAGTTCAAACCTTCGTAGGCGTCTTTGTCGGTGCAGAACGTTTCATCGACATTGTGGGTTTTGTCGGGGAGAAAACAAATTGCAAACGTACAGCACTTCAGAGTCACACTGAGATCCAACGTTTATGTAAATTGGACTAAAAAAATCTGTGAAACTGCGAGACCACGAAATGTACATCTGGGGACTTAAAATAAAATAAACACAAACTCAGCGGAATCGTGTCTTTTATTAAATCGTTTTAGATGAAAATTACGATTTAAAACGTCCAAACTGTAACATAACGATCCACAGGTGTCAGAGATTATAAATATAAAACAAACACAAGCAGAACACGGCGGATTTAAACACAACTGTTCTTCATTTTCACGGCGCAAACACCCAGAACAATTCACGTCAGGAATATTTAAAACACAATCTGTCCCGTTACTGTATTTAGACACGCGGTAAGTGAACGCGCTCGTGCCTCGATTATACGGTCAAGTTGTTTTATTACGCCCCAAAGATGTACTGAATAATATTTGATAAAGGCCGAGGAAATAAAGCTCGGGATTAGCATATAAATTGTACATTTATTGAAGAGGCTGGGGCATATGTTTGGAGTTATGAGTGAATACATTACGCACCTTCGCCGGCGCTGGAGCTGGAGACGGAGCAGGTCGTTTCCTCTGAGCGTAGCCCGACAGACGGTAACAGAAGTGCGGCTTGCAGTAAAATTTCCCTGAAGCGTAAACAAGAAACACAAAACAAATTAACAAATGTACAGTGACGATGGTCCGGGACAAAGGTGTTTTGTTTTTTTTTAAGAAAGGAGACGAGTGGAGTAAAATGTGGAGAGACGTTAGGACAGTTATTTCAATTTAATTTAATAACAAAGTGTGAATATTCTTATGATTTCAGGGCCTCAGTGATCGATCCATGTCCTAAACTGCGACGATAAACTAAAAAAAAGATCTGGAATGTTCTGCTCTGATTTTATTTGCTTGTTTTATTTGATTTTATTTGCTTGTTTTATTTGATTTTATTTGATTTTATTTGCTTGTTTTATTTGATTTTATATACATATTTATTATTATTTTACTTTTGCTATTTGATTTTAATGCTTTTAATGTTTGATTTTATGTTGTAAATTTTGTGATATTTCATTCTTTTACGTATTGTGAAGCGACTTGAAAAGCTCTGTATAAATAAAATATATTATTATTATTATTATTTAGTCTAAATGTTGATTTACTTAGTTGTTTTTATTTATAATGTTTTTGTGCAGCACTTTGGAAACTGCATTTGTTTGTGAAATGTGCCGTATAAATAAAGTGGACTGGATAAAAAACGTGTCGTGTTATTTCTGTTAACGAGATCGATCAGGAAGTCCAAACGTTCACGTGTCTCTGCTCCTGTGCTCTTGATTTGTGACGCTGCGATTCGTGAAAACTTTGAAGAGCAAGTTTACAACGTTTAACAGAATTATCCTCGTTACTTTGGACTTGAACGTGGAGTGATGGATCATGGGAATCCTGTTCATGTATCATCTGTGACTGGACCTGACCGTCTCTGGTTTAGGACACGGGACGGACACGTGAAAGTCCAGTTTGATTGACAGCTGCTGTGAAAAGCTCCGGTGGAGATTTGAGGAAGTCGGGGTCAAAGCGTCTCAGATAAAGAGTTTAGATTTTATTACTGCTGCGTTTAAAACATGTTATTATCTCGTCTGTCCTTGTGGATCATTTTAAAGCAGGACTGTCCAAACTACGGCCCGGGGACCAAACACGGCACCTCAGACCTATTTTTATTGGCCCTCCCTCTGCTCAATTGGCCCAACTGAACAAAGGCAGATCTTTTTTACTATAAATGTACGTAATTCTACCACTTTTCCTGTGATAAGACTTAAAATGACAGTTCCAGCCCTGATTAAAGCATCTAAAATCAACATCAAATACAAAACGTTTACGCCTGCGTCTCCAATGTATGATATTACGTTTACATTTATTCATAGCGCCTACGTTTGCTCTCATAGTTGTGCTAAATCTGGCGGGTAAACAGGCTAAACATCTTCATTTTCTTGTCCTCCACCTCAGATTTTGGGCCTGTTTGCAGATTCATTCGCTCATTAGAACCAAAACCAAGTCGTCTTTAGCATCTGGGAGAAATTGCGTCGGGTTTTAGCTCCACTTTTCGCACGTTTAGCCGTTTAGCTCATGAGAAAACGCTTGATAAAAGACGCTCATGATGTACGTCCCTCTGCCAGAACTATTACAAAATTATAAATGTCAAGAAAAATCTAAATCCAAATCAGATAATTTAACTCAAACGTTGATTGTGTCTTGAGGCTGTTGTGTGTTTTCTGTGTGTTTCAGGTCGACACACATAATCCGTATTCTGTCTGCGTTTGTTCCTGTTTTCCGTACGTACAGTGGCGGCAGATTTAAAACATGGCGGAGCGCTTTGTCTCGTACCGTCCTCCACATCGAAGGCGTAGGAGGACAGTCTCAGCGTGGTTCCACAGTAGTCGCATTTAAAGCAGCTGCGATGGAAGAACTTTCCCTCCGCACTCAGTCTCTCCATCACGTACACTCGTTTACGGCAGAAGAAGCAAACGTCGCTCCCGCCGATGTTCACGGGAAACTCCTTCCTGAGAGAACCCTGTGGAAAAAGAAGAAGAAGAAGAAGAGCTCAGACTTATGTAAGACGTGAAAGAGCGAGGGGACGGACAGGGCGGCGAGGACGAGGAGTTTAGTAATGTCATTTTGTTTTGGGTTGGTTTTTTGGGGTTTTTTTTAATAAGTTGCCTAAAAACGTAGGACTGGGTGTTTTTTAATTAAATATTCAATTAGATTTTCAATTCAATTTCCAAATCAATTTTTGATTCAATTTTCAGTTTGATTTTTCATTCAAATTTAAATTCCATATTCAATTATATTAAATTTAGTTTTTCAATCCAATTTTTGATAAAAAATTTTATTCAATTTCTAATCAAATTTTCAATTAGATTTTCGATTCAAATTTATATCAATTTTCAGTTCGATTTTACTTCAATTTAGATTTAATTTAGAATTAATTCAGATTCAACCCGGCCCCGGACAGAGCAGAAGAAAATGGAAGGTTCAATTTAGATTTTCAATTAGATTCAAATTTCGATTCACTTCTTGATTTTTTTTCCCTCTTTCCATAAAATATTCTGCAAATTACATTAAAATAATCCAAACAATTCTACAACTTTTTATTTTTGATAAAGTTGAGGTGCAGTAAATATTCAGCTCGTTTTGGCTAAATGTTTATTTTTGTTTACAAAACAGTAAAAACGCAGTAAAACACAGTACAAACGCAGTATAAACTGGTCAAAAACGTGTAAATCTGAGTGTGCGCCGCCTTCAGGGACAATTTGTGCTATTTCAAGTTGTTGGTGACATCACAAAAGACTAACTGGTTTCAGATTTTCCATTTTTCTGACGACAAAACACGTGGTCGAAAGGGGCGGAGTTTTGACGTGTGGATACCCGTTAGACCGATCGCACGTTTCCTTACACCTCTAGACTCCGCCCCCTCGCTCACCCTCTCACTCTCTTCAGGTCGTGCTCCGTTTAGCAGCTTTTTTGAGGTTTTGTGCAGAGTTTAAGTGTTTAGTTCCACTTGAATAACCCTCGTCTTTGTTATAAATCTTCTTTTGTGTTTTAGAATCTGCAAACCCCAGATAATTATTATAAAAACAGTCGGTGATTACTTTAATTGCCAATTAGTCCCAATCTGATTCGTCATTTTGTTTAATTCTTGCAGCCCCAGTAATCAAGCTACAAAAACAAGACAAAACTGTTTATTAACTCCAGATCAATCGGGGACAGACTCGACAAACTCTACAAAATAAAGTTCACACAGATTAAAACATTGTATTAGCGACAACGGGAATGTTCTGAGGAAACGCCGTCCTCCTACGCTACAACCGGACTCTTACCAAATCCCTCTTTTCAGGTGAGGTCTTGGCGTCTTCCTGTGACTGAAGCTGATTGGCTAACTGCTCAGCCAACGAGCTAACGCCGCCTGTGTACATCCGCACACAGCGCTACAGGACAGGATGGAAAAGGAAAAAAAAGGATAAAGATGGAAAGACGTTAGGAAATCAAAATGAAAAAGCAAAACGGGACTGGTTAAAGTGGAAAGTGAAGGAAAAACACTGAGGTGCGTTTACAGACCGGTCAGACATCGCAGTTAGACGTGACGGGGATATTTTTACATGCTCCACACACCAGACAGCAGCCGCGCCCACGGACAACCAAACGCATCACCGGCCCAAGAGATCGAGGCGTGTACAGTGTCGCTACAGAGGGAAACTGAGATAAACCATAATATTGAAGCTACTTAATGCACCGTTTACTATTTAAACAGAAGAAAGAACCAATAATCAGCCACTTATTCAACCCTCTGCAGCTCATTTTATCATTTTTACAACAAAAATACCCCGATTCTCTCCACATTTATGCAAAGAAACAGCCCACGATAAATACTGACCATAAAATATAAAGGTCTGTCTGCGCAGGTGAGTCTGACTCTGTCTGCGCAGGTGAGTCTGACTCTGTCTGCGCAGGTGAGTCTGACTCTGTCTGCGCAGGTGAGTCTGACTCTGTCTGCGCAGGTGAGTCTGACTCTATCTGTGTGTCATTCCAAAAGCTTTTTCCTCCTCATCCTGCGCGTACAGTCCTACGATGTATTTAGCCACAGGTGAAAGAAAAGACCACAGCGTACAAGGGCAGCGAGCATGTGCGTGTTTGTGCGTGTTTGTGCGCATTTGTGTGTGTTTGTGCGTTCAGGAGGCGCTTTCCCGTGAAGCTCGATGTTTATTGATCAGATGACGGACTCTCATGTGGAGTCTCCTCAGTTTTTGGGGAAGAATGATGCTCTGTGTGTGTGAGACGGACACAAAACTAAAGTAAACAACTAAATCCAGTGCGAGTCTGAATCACGATGATTTCATTAGGAATTAAGTCTTTACTAAGGATAATTAAGATGTAGTTTTCATAAAGTGGCACCATTTTACTCCATACACACTGAATATATCACACCAACACAAAATCTACATTTGAACAGAGCGATTTGTGACTAAATAAACACAGCTGCTCTAGTTTAGCATATTTTAAATCTAAACTCCACTCCACAATCAGACAGACTCCAGCCTCAGATAGCGTTTAAGCTAGTGCCAAGTTTACGAACGCATCAGATGGACGACTTGTTACAGTGTCCCATTTGGAAGCGTTCGCGTCAACACGGGAGTTACTCTAGTCGAGCAGATTTCTGTTGCCAAGACGCCATTTGAGTCCAACTAATTATTACAAGGGACTCGGATAATTTATGAATGGAATTAAAAACACACTTCAGAACGACACTCAGTCCATCATACGTTTACATTTACAGACAAATAGCCATGTTTCTCACACAAAAAACAACCAAAATAGATGATGTCGTCTCTCAAAAATGTTCCAGAGAATGATATAAACGCACATATATTTAATTTATCTAATCCCAGGCCACTTTATTAACATCATCACACGAAAATGTTTGTTTAAATATGTTAAAAGAGCCATCACTTTAGCGGAGAAACTAAGTCCAGCGTCGTGAAACATCTCTTCTACGCGTGGGTTCATTGTGAGTTTTGGAGTTCACTCGCTTTTTTCCTCTCCACAAACACGACCCGGCTCGTAAATATAAATCATACGTGTGCGTGTACACGAGCAGCCGCGCTTTGGCCCTTCTCCTTCGATCTGTACTCGGACGTTGACGGATTAATCGCCCAAAACGACTCAAAGCGTAAAGCCCTGATGGAGTCACATGCTCGTCTCCATGGCGATTATAAAATTCACAGCATTTTATTGAGCACTCCAGGCAAAACGACACCTCCATGCACAAAAAAACAGCTTAGTTCGGATCCACAAAAACCTAAAAACACACACAGTTTAGCTTTAAATCAGTAAACAAAACACACACTGCACACATTTGTACAGTGCGGGACGAGGGCGGGTCTGGGGCGGGGTTAATGGGCGGGTCTGGGGGCGGGGTTAAAGCGGTACCTGTCTCAGAGCGTCAGGGGAGGTGGACGGGGAATCGGATGGTGACTGGGCTCGAGCCGCGTGCCACTGTTCCATAAAGAAACGCGACGGCTTTTTCTTAATCTCAAAACATAGAAAGAAGCGAGTCAGAAAAAAAACGGAAAATATATGTTTAGATTATTGTATTTGTTAAGTTTTAATGCCGTTTCCTCCTCAAAAACATCTCCAGAGTTGTGTTTATTAGTCTGTAACATCTCCAAAGCTCAAAACGCTCTGCTCCACCTTGTGATGTCATCAAGCGGTAGTTTTTTTCAAGTGAACAGCGACTTTTGCCTTTAGTTCAGTCGAGATAAGAGACAACTCCAGGACTGAAATGCTCCAAATGATTCTATAAATGAAGGTGTGTGGAGTTTAAAAACACAGTGGAGCACTTCCTGTATCACCACATGATGACATCACAAGGTGGAACAGAGTGTTTTCAGTTTGAGAGAAGAACTCAGCCTAAATCTGCAGGTTTGGGTGTTAAACGTGGCGTAACATGGGCCCTTTAAATGAAAAACTTGGGAGAATCTCAGTTTGAGTTTACACCAATTAAACTTCAACTTCTGTGGAATCATGACTAATTTATTTATCTTTATCTTTAATATTACGTTAAGCTTAAATATCCTCATAACTGGAAATTGATTTTGAGAGTTTCTTTATGCAATCATCTAAGTATTTTATAACTTTGCCAGCAGTTTGAAAATTATGGGTAGCTAATGGCAAGATAAAAATTTAATAGAAAATCCAGAAATGCTCAAAGTCGAGCAGTTATTACATCCAGCACCGGCCTCAGCCTTAAAACGCTGGAGCCACTTTCAATTTCAGCTGATTTTTCTGGATGAGTACCATAGACTGTTTATATAAATGGACGTGGCTAACCTGCTAGCCGCCGCGTTCTAAACAGGAAGTGATCATGGACGCACTTATGAACCCGCTCTACACGATCCTGGGGTTTTTATTTCACTATTGTGTCTGTAAATCAAGATATGAACATTAATAACAGACAAATCAGGTCCTTCTTTCCCCGAGGTCGCTCCTGTTAGCGTTAGCAACAGGTTTGATTGACAGCGTTGCTAAACCAGTGGTGTGGACAGGAAGAGGCGGTACACTGGTCCTTTATTTATCTCAGGGGTCACGTTCTAAAAATAATCCATAATAAGCAAAATCCGCAAAGTATCAGCTTTATTTTTTACATTATTCTCTCTGTTTTTGTGTGTAAAACCCCTCACCACACACTTTATACACTTTTCTCACACAGGCGTTAACATTTTCTCACATTTCTCTCGTTTAAACTCTCTCAAAGTTCAAACCTTCGTAGGCGTCTTTGTCGGTGCAGAACGTTTCATCGACATTGTGGGTTTTGTCGGGGAGAAAACAAATTGCAAACGTACAGCACTTCAGAGTCACACTGAGATCCAACGTTTATGTAAATTTGTCTGAACACATTCTGTACTGGACAGGAGACACGGCACGGAGGAGACTGATGGACAATGGTCTACAGTCCAACAGCCAATCAGGACGCACGACACAATGGTCTACAGTCCAACAGCCAATCAGGACGCACGACACAATGGTCTACAGTCCAACAGCCAATCAGGAGGTAAATAAGTTGGTCTGAAAAGCAGCTGTCGAAGGAAATTTCACCTGTGGTTTGTCTGGTTTTGGGTCAAACAGAGACGCCAACTGCTCAGCTCGTTCCTGAATACTAAGAACATATATGGGCTTTTGGTCCTCGCACATCACGGGCTTCTCTGACTCCTGCAGACGAAACGAACAACGATAACACTCCTGGATTTCAGATAAATGCACCAACTCATGAATACTTTACGAGTGAAGCGTAAAGAATCGATTAAAATGTATTTCTGTTAGTACAAATCCACACCACATGCCCCGAACCTTTGTGCAAGAATCTGAAGACAACAGAGGTGAACCTGGACTCACGCCCCTGGACATGTACCACTGCTCCAAAAAGAACCGCGAGGGCTTTTTCTTTGGCTTCGAAGGAGAATACAGAATATATTTAACATCATTTTTGCATTAGAAAGCTGTGCGTTAGCTAGTACTGAAGTGGAAAACAGGTCCGTGCAGTTCACCTTTGGGGGCTTCGCCGGTTTAGACTTAAACTTTGAGATAAGTCGCTCGGCTCGCTCTTGTATCCCCGGGATGTGGATCGGCTCTGGCTCTGGCTCTACAATGTGTAACGATGCAAACTCCTGCCAATTACGCCAATTAGATTCAAACTGAAGCCATAAAAACCAAACGCACAAAGCAAACCATGCAGCCGCACCTGTACCCGACATTTCTTGGGGTTCTCGTAGTACTCGAGTTCATCTTCGTCCTCTTTAGTCAAACTCTTTAAAGCAGAAATGAACCAAAATATTAACTTTTTATTAACTACAGCCACGTGTCAAATCTCTGCTGCTGATCTTCGTGTTTTTGTGTTTCTGTTTCTGTTCGAGCTTTGATCTGACAGACCTCTCCTGTGATTGGTGCATTGAGTCCCAGCTGGCACCTGATTGGCTCCTGGGTCCTATCTGCTGATTGGTGCGACGCCCGTGAGCAGCTTTAAAAGGACACGCCCCCTGCCCCTTCACTCCCGCTGCTGGGTTGCCGTGTCCCAGTTCAACAGTTGCGTGCCGTTCGAAGTCCCCGGCCGACGAAGCGTGCTCCTCCGCTGACTGAAAACGCCGTGTCGAAATGAGACAGGCCGACGCCACGGAGCGAACGCCAACCTCTGTCTGTGCGCTTACGTTACGTCGTCTAGCAACTGTGACGGCGGCTGACTAATGAGCTAAAGTTTCAGTTGAATGAGGTGAGGAATTAATGTTTCCCTTTGAATATCAACAGACAAATATAAAGTTGATTTATAACGTGATTTTTTCCAAATTTTCAGACGCACGCTTTGTTCACGTTCCACAGAAACGCAGGAAACGCGGGGCACATCTGTCGACCTCGTTCGTCGGTGCGTGAAATGGGACAGGACTTGTCGCGCCTGAAGTGACGTAAGTGTCCTTCAAATGCAGCGGACGAAGTGCGAAAACCGACGAATTAGGACACGGCAAAAGTCTCAACTTTATAATCTCAGACACTCACAGTGATTTTAACTTAACTCTGAGACTGGTTTGTTTTGGCGTTTTATTGTAATTTATATTCTCAATTTTGACTTTATTTAATTATACATTCATACTTTTTTTTTTTAACCTCAACAATTCTTTTAAATCAATTATAACTTTAGTTCACATCTTCCGTCTTGGTTTGTACTTCCTGTTTCTACCTGAGCTGGACGGTAACTTGTAACTTTTTTCTTCTCAATATTTCCAGAAAAATAATGCAAAACCAAAATTTAACCTTAATATTCAACCTCAAGACTCACATTTTAATCACAAGACGCACACGTCATCACACGCACGCCATGAAAAACCACAACGGACGACAACAACAACAAAAACAACAACAAAAACAACAACAACAACAACAACGACAGCTCTCTCTTCTGTTAGAGGCAGATTAAAAGTCACACGTTAAAATTTCAAACACTAATTCCATTTATACACAAAGGTTTAGGGGAACTACTATTAGATTTGTACTGGGGAAGTGACAGACGCAGACGCAGACGGACAGGGCAGATGCAGACAGACAGAGCAGACGCAGACAGACAGGGCAGACGCAGACGCAGACAGACAGGGCAGACGCAGACAGACAGGGCAGACGCAGACGCAGACAGACAGAGCAGACGATGTGTCACCTCTGAGTGAAGGGACAGCGAGGAGGTGGAGGAGGACGAGGGGAGCAGAATGGTTTTCTTTGGGCAGCTGCGAGAGCCTGCGTGGGACACCTGCTCCGCTCCACTCCTGGCCTTGAAAAATGAGTGAAAAAAATATAAAAGTAAGAAAAAGATGAGGGTAAAATGACGAGTGAACGTTTTTAGAGTCAGACGCAAACGTAACCAAACGTGTCAGGAAACAATGTGCAAATGGTGCTAATTCAAGCTAAGCTAATTTAATACTGTGTAAAATATGTAAACAAACACAGATGAGCTAAAGACGACAGAGACACACACGACACACACACGACACACACACGACACACACACGACACACACACGACACACACACACACGACACACACACATGACACACACACACACACTGACACACACACACGACACACACACACACACACACACGACACACACACCCACACACACACGACACACACACCCACACACACACACACACGGGGCCGCTCCAAACATAAATATCACGTTTGATTCTTGGTTTAAACTTTGGAAAGAGCCACAATCTCACATCAAATTTAAACAAGTGATAAAAACATGAAGAAATGTGCACGTCTGTGTTTATGTGCTCGTCTCTATCCCTCTATCCATCCCTCCATCTCTCTATCAATATTCATCTCTCTATCTATCGGCCCTTTTATCTGTCCATCTCTATATCTCACTGTATCTCTCTGTATCCATCCCTCTATCTCTCATCTATCTATTCTTCTGTCTATTCCTCCATCTATATATCTCAATCTTTCTCTATCCATCTCTCTCTATTCCTGTCTTTCTCTCTATGAATCTATTAATCTATCCCTCTATCCATCCCCCTATTAATCTCTCTATCCCTCTATCTTTCTCTGTATCATTTATCTATTGATCTCAATCCCTCCATTTCTCTAACCCTCTTTCTATCTCGTCATCTCCCTATCTCTCTATCCATCCCTCCATCTATCGCGCTATCTCTCCATCTATCTCTCTATCCCTATACCTCTCTGTATCTCCCTCTATCCCTTTCTCTTTCTTTCTATCCCTCTCTCTACCCCTCAATCCCTGTTTTCTCTCTATCTATTCTCTAAATCTATCCCTCTATCCATCCCTCCATCTCTCTATATCCCTCTATCTGTCTTTCTATTCATCTATCTATTCATCTCTATCCTCCATTTCTCTATCCCTCGATCCATCTCTCTATTCCTCTATCTTTCTATTAATCTATCTATTCATCTGTGTTTTTCTATATATCTATCTATCTCTCTATTTATCCCTCTATCCATCTGTCCTTCTCTCTATCCCTCTATATATATATATATCGTATCTTTCTCTCACTTTCTCTCTCTCTATCCCTCCCCGTCTCTCTCTTCCTCTTTTATCCAACTTCTTTATTCTTCTTCTACTGTGAAAAAAGAGGAGAGTAAAAACGCTCAGGCCTCATAAACCCCAGAGCTGCACCGATCCGGCGTTGAGTCCTGATACCGATTCCTTAAAGCCGATACTGTAGCTTTAAGACTCTGCTCTGGTATTGGTTCATATCGGTTCATATCAGTATCGGCCGAGACTCAGAACACCATTTATTTCCTTAAACAAATGTGTTTTTTAACTGTTCAAAAATTCAAACATTATGAGATTTACACCGTCTTTTTACATCGACGAGTTTGTCCAACCAGAATATCGGCTCGAGCGATACCGGGTCCAGTATCGGATCGGTGCATCCCTGATAAATACTCGCCAATACCTCAAGGGGAATACTTCAAGCTACTTCAAGGAGAAAGTACAAGTACAAGTTTATCTACTCAGACACACACTGACTGTTCTGTGCTGGAGCTAATGGACCAGGGGAGACAG
Source organism: Periophthalmus magnuspinnatus (assembly GCF_009829125.3). Taxonomy (NCBI): domain Eukaryota; kingdom Metazoa; phylum Chordata; class Actinopteri; order Gobiiformes; family Gobiidae; genus Periophthalmus; species Periophthalmus magnuspinnatus. Next base: position 32,902,992 of record NC_047131.1, on the reverse strand, counting down.
GGCCCTCTAGTGGTCTGGAGGAGTACTGCTCCTCTTTGTTCTAATGGACAGGACGGGGGGTAGGAGACAGGGACCTCTGGTGGTCTGGAGGAGTACTACGCCTCGTACCTGCTCCGGTCGGTGAGGAAGCGTCTGACACTTGAGCATCTGTTTGTATCGAAAGCTGAGCTGCTCCTGCTGCTGCGTCCGGCCCTGGACCAGGACAAGTTCAGTCGTTTCTATCGTCTACACGAACTACAACATCCATCCAGTCATCTCTCTGTCCATCTATACATTGCTCTTTTTCTCCATCTATCCCTCTGTCTCTCTGTCTATTCCCCATCTATATCTCTTTCCATCTCTTTATCCTTCTATCTACCTAGCTATCCCTTCATCTATACCTCTTTCTATCTATTTATATCTCTTTCCATCTCTCTATTCCTCTATCAATGCCACTTTCTATATCATCCATCTCTGTCCATCTCTCATCCATCTGTTCCTCTCTCTATCCATCCATTTATCCTTCCTTCCTACCCATCTATACCTGTATCTATCATCTCTATCTCTGTCCATCTATATCTATCACTCCCTTTCCATATCTCCATCTCTCAATCTATCCATCCATCTATCTCTCTGTCTGTTTCCAGCTCTGTATCTATCTCTCTATCCATCTGTACAGCTCTATCCATCACTCTCTACATATATCCATCTTTCTATCCGTCTATCCCTCTATGTCTCCATCCCTCTATCTCTCCATCCCTCCATCTCTCCATCCCTCCATCTCTCCATCTCTCCATCCCTCTATCTCTCCATCCCTCTATCTCTCCATCCCTCTATCTCTCCATCCATCTATCTCTCCATCTCTCCATCCCTCTATCTCTCCATCCTTCTATCTCTCCATCTCTCTGTCTCCATCCCTCTATCTCTCCATCCCTCTATGTCTCCATCCCTCTATCTCTCCATCTCTCTATCTCTCCATCCCTCTATCTCCATCCCTCTATCTCTCCATCTCTCCATCCCTCCGTCTGTCTGCAGCTCTGTATCTACTGTATCTCTCTTTCCTTCTGTGTAGCTCTATCGATCTCTGTATATATCCATCTTTCTCTCCCTCCATCCCTCTCTCCGTCTCCGGTCCTCTGCGCTCACACACTCTCCACAGGACGATGACATCACTGTGGCGTTTAGTCGTCTGAGGGGCGGAGCTTCTCTTTATCGTCTTTACCTTGGTCCAGGCAGGGGCCACTCTCACTGTCACGGGCTCATTCTCGGGCTTTGGGGTCGGGGGAGTGGACAGAAGATGATCCAGATTAGGAAGAGAGTCCCCCTTTAAAGTACAGAGGGGGGCGGAGGGCAGGAAGCGAGAGAAGAAGAAGAAGAAGAAGAAGTAGAAGAAGAAGAAGTGTTCCACAGCAGATGGTGTGACATGGAGATGGGACCAAAGAGAAAAAAAAAACGTGATTTATGAATGTACACAGCAGGAAAAGGGGATAAATGTCTAAAACTACTCATACTTTGCATTTGTGACGTCACTCTGGGGGTGTTCGACGTGTATATCTATGGTGAAATGTTTAGCAGTTACCATGGCGACACGATGCATTAGCAAACGTGGCTATAAAAAACACCCCCCTGCCATTTTCTGATCTATGTTCTACCGTTTCCTCGTCACAAACAGACCTGGAGTTGTGTTTTGTTTCATTCACACATGTTTTTTCTCTCAAACTGAAGGAAAACACTCTGTTCCACCTTGTGATGTCATCATGTGGTGATACAGGAAGTGCTCCACTGTGTTTTTAAACTCCACACACCTTCATTTCTAGAATCATTTGGATCATTTCAGTCCTGGAGTTGTCTCTTATCTCGACTGAACTAAAGGTAAAAGGAGGAGTTAAAAACTGTTGAAAACTACCACTTGATGACATCACAAGGTGGAACGTCGCATTTTGAGCTTTGGAGATGTGACAGACTAATAATAAAGTGTGACTCAAACATGTGTGAATGAAACAAAACACAACTCCAGGTCTGTTTATGATGAGGAAACGACATTTTAATGCTCAGAAGAGTCTAAAAAACAAAGAAAAAATACAAAATGGATTTTAAAAAACACATTTTCAGGAGCCTGTGATCAATCCGAGCGTTTATAGTCCTGTTTAGGAGTTCGATTTCCAACAAAGAGGCGAGAAAAACACACTAAAAACCTGTTGGCTAACGCTAGCTAGCTTGTGACTGTTATTTTACGTGTTTTACGACTTGTTTAACAGCACAAATTAGCTCCTCTGTTGCAGTTCGGGCTAATTAAGCTCTTTGTGGTCAGATTGTGCTAAAATAAAGCTCAGGTTAAAGTTTAACAAGCCTCAGACAGAGCAGTGCTTACAGTTAGCATCACACCGCTAGCTGCAAAGTATCAACAGACGGTTTGACAAAAATAAATAACAGAACAACTCGAAGAAACGCGGTAATTATTCTTTTGAGTCGTGTTCGTCTAGAGCCAGTTTTGTTTTATTTTATTTGAGGTTTTGACGTATAAGACGCGCTTGTATAAAGTGTAAACAAAGGGAATAAACAGGATCATTATCTCGTCCGTTCCGATCGTTCACACAATCCCGTCTTGTTCTCGCTCCCACCAGTTTGTCCCAGCGCAGCCGCCCCGGTGTCAGATCTGTGAACACACTCGCCGCGAGGCCTTCAGCTCCGTCAGCAAAAGTGAAACCACCCACAAAACAACAAAACAACAGAACAAAACAACAGAGCAATGTCCAGACCGACCGGATCTGCATCGAGCCCATTATTTACACAGAGGACAGAAGAATCATGAGACGAAAGGACGGAGACGCACATCGGCGAGGCGGCGGCGGCGGGTCGAGAGGGTAAAATGTGTGTTTGAGTAAGAGTAGAGTTACTTTAAAGTCATTTTACGCAGGTACAAAGCAGTCGTTCAGGGGAAATTGCTCGAGTAAAAGTAAAAAAGTACTCGGTACACGCATGGATTGTTTATATAAATGGACGTAGCTAACCTGCTAGCCACCGCGGGGCAAACAGGAAGTGATCATGAGCGCACGTCCGGCTCCATCGACTCCATTTTGCTGTCAGACTCGTCATTTTGTCACTCGAGCGAGATTACTGTTACTTCAATAAAATACTTCTCAAGTACGAGTAATAGTACTGCGTCTGAAAAGTACGCTGTGAAGTATTGCTCGGTTTCGGATGACATCACCACATTCTATAGTTCGATAATATTTAAAACAGACGAGAGCGGTTAAAACTCATATTGTTAAAATGTAGTTTTTCGTTGGAATACAGTCGTTTTTTGTTTTTCTTTTTTGGTTCTAATCACAAATAAAAATGATCAGGTTCAACGTTCGTGTAATTTTACCTTTTGGATATTTCATGCTAAAGTACAGATGTAATTTTCTGGACTATAAGTGTGAGTTTGTTGAGTTTGTCGGGTGTGACTTCTCCTCAGATGTGACTTATATGTGAAATGATTCAAATCTATAATGTCACATGTTGGTTCTTGTCACAGTGACAGTCGTGCGAGGGGCTCTAGACTTGGACCAGTATCTACTCCTCCTGAACCACTCAACATTTAAAATATCAACATTACACTCATTTAAAAGACAAACACTCAACAAAAATGACACTAAAACAAAATGGTTTCTCTTGTTTTTTCTGCTTTATTTATGTGATTAACTGTTAATATCTTACGTTAACAAACCAGACACGTGTTCAGTTCTGTCTGTGCTTCATGGAGCTGAATAAATATAAATGTGTTACGTTAGCGTGATGTACTGATATTCAGCCTGTTGGTCCACATTTTATTATTATTATTACAACTTGATTTAAAGAGAAAATGTCTGTTCTTTGTCTCGGATTTTGTTAAATAAATTTCCCTCAAAAATGCGACTTATATATGTTTTTTTCTTCATTATTCTGCACTTTTCGGGTGGTGCGACTTATACTCCAGAGCGACGTATAGTCCGAGTACTTTTACTGAGTACTTTTAAATGTGTAAATGTGGAGTGTGATGTTTTTAAATGAAAGAATTGGAGAATTCATGGGTTTGACTGTAAATAACTAGATACTTAAATGTATTTTTTGAGACTTATATATGTTTTTTCTTCATTATTTTGCATTTTTCGGTTGGTGCGACTTATACTCCAGAGCGACGTATAGTCTGGAAAATACAGTAAATAAAAGTACTACCATCTCTGTCTGGAAGCCATTTTTCAGTTCAAGTTTATTTCTGTGGCACATTTAAACAACTTGTGCGTCACATAAACGTAAACTAAAATAAACCCCATAAAAAGCCCGTCTTAAACCGCGCTCGTACACTGATTCATCTCGTACCTGTCGTTTGAGTCCAGACGGCTGAGCTGGAGCGTTTTCCTCAAACTTGGCTAACAGCTGCGTGGCCATAACCTTGACTTTGTTGTTGTTCGCCGCCGCGGTCGTGTCCATCCTCCTCTCCGGAAGAACGGGGACGGGCGGTCTATCGTCACGGCAGCTTCTTGAAACTTCGTCCTGAGGAAAAAACAAAGTAAAAAGTTGAAACCTCTGCGTCGTAGCTGTAAAAGTCTTTGGGAACGACTGAACTGAAATGAGAACTGAGCTAAAATATTCAGTTACTCACGTCTTCTGACTGACTGGTTTTCCGTCGCTTCCCCAAACCGTCCACGTCCTTCTCCTTTTTGTCCTGTGAATAAGATACAAGATTTATTTATAGATTTCCAAACAGAACATGTGCTTTATAAAAGGTTTAAAGGTCAAATATTATGCAAAATGGACTGTTGTGGGGGGTTTTGTCGTGTTTTAATGTTGTCAGTGCATCAAAAACAGACCTGGACTTGTGTTTTGTTTCATTCACATGTTTGAGTCACTTTATTATTAGTCTGTTACATCTGCAAAGCTCAAAATGTGAAGTTCCACCTTGTGATGTCATCAAGTGGTTGTTTTCCGGGGCCGAAATGATCCAAATGATTCAAGTGGAGACGATGGATTTGAGATGTAAAGTGTTTTTTGAGAGACTTGAAGGGAAAGCACTTTATACAAATGTGACCACTGACCATTTAGTGTTTAAAAACAGTTATGTTTTTTTTTTCTTGTTGTTTTTTTTGTTTATTATTATTATTTCAAATATACAAATATATAAACAAAAACACCAAGAGGCTTAAGGATTTGCATTACACTCATACGACATGTGCAAAAAAAGTCAAACGTAGAACAATAAATACAGTTTATGTTTTATATTTGAAATTCTGTGCAAAGTGCTTTTGTTTTCAGGGCTTTTGGGTTTGTGCAAGTTTAGAGAAATTATATAAAAGGACAAAATTTACAACAATGAATATGATATTTCGATAGGATTCAATTCAACACATGTATATATATTTTTTCCACAATATCTTTTTCGAAAACGCCAAAAATTCTCTATTTTGCATTAAGTTGTAGGTTTATATCAAGCTTTATTTTCACAAACAAAACTATGTCATTCCAAAAACACAGTGGAGCACTTCCTGTATCACCTCATGACATCACAAGGTGAAGTGTTTTTTTTTCAGTTTGAGAGAAGAACTCAGCCTAAATCTGCAGGTTTGTGTGTTAAACATGTGAGAATGAAACAGAAAAACACAACTCCAGGTCTGTGTGTGACGAAGAAACGACATTTTAAAAACACAGATCAGAAAATGCCGTAATACGGGACTTTTAAAAGGACCACACTGACCTTTGGGTTTCGTTTCCTGGAGATGGCGATACTTTGACCGAGTTTACTCAGGAAGGAGATGGGAGATTTGGTGCTGGCGATAAGAGCGGCTTTTTCTTCTGGACTCAAGTTGAGGTTATCTAAAAAAAATAAACATATTAAACACGATATAAACTACAAAAAACATCAGAAAGTTGTTTTAAATGAGAATAAACCTAACGATGTCATTCTATGTTCATTTCCTGAAGATAAAAACAGACTTAAACTTTAGAATTTAACACAAAAATAGTTAAATCTGTTCTTCCAAAGTTCGATCTCTGCTCCAGGTGAGTTTACCGACGTCGTTTAAACGGACAAAAACATTTCATAAAAGCCGGAATCTCAATCTCATTTCAAACTTAATTAACATCCCAGCGCGATATAATAATATAGAGTCTCTGAACTATTTTAAAATGTAATTACAAAGGCAGTTGGTGAGATGTCTTCATTATATTTGTTCCGTTGTACTCAGTGGTTATAAAGTTTTTAATCACGTTGTTTTTGTATTTGAGGCGTCCCGTTTAATCAAAGATGAACCTCTAAGAAATGTCTCCTGCTCAAGAGAAGGTTCAGTGTGTATCATGGTTTATCGAGACTAAATGAATGACACAGATGCAACGAAACTACAGAATAAAGTCTGGAACAGCTCCACCGTCATCTCCGTTAATTCATTTACGGCACAAGAAATGTCTGGAGACGAGGACAGAGTGAGACAGAAAGAAGTGGGTCAAAAATGACTGAGGAAAACATCGATTGTGTAAGAGACGTGGATTAAACGAGGTAAAAAACTTTGGAAATAATAAAACTGATTCAAATATCCAATCCACTGCCTTTATAATACATTCTTTTCAATAGTAAAGACATTTTATAGTCACTTTTTACACTGGTTTTATATGACTGCACTGTAATGTAGCCGTCTTACCACTGGGGGGCACTGTGTCCTTAAACATTTCATAGAACTGGCTGAGGTACATGACCATGGACAGTTTGTCCGGCTCCAGGACTGAGGACATCTCTTTGCCCGTCATACACGGAGAGATCCCAAACTCTTTCTCCGCCACGTCAAACGCCAGCTGGTTATTCCGCTCGTGCTCCCGCTCGTCCAGAGAGTCAAAGTCACTGTAAGAAACGATTATTAAGGTTTAGTTTTTAAGATTTACAACAGGAGCAGCAGAATAATAAGATCTGCAAGTGTTGATTTGGAGAAATGGGAAATAGAAGAGGGAGAACGAGTAGCGGAATATTCCAAAATATTACAAAATATAAAAAAAAAAAAAACTGAATTAGACGTGGGAGATGTATAAAAAAAACAAAAACATCATAAGGAACGCAGTCATGGAAGAAGTACTTTAGTATTTTATTTTTATTTTTACTTAAAGAACAAACTTAAGTTAAAGTAAAAGTATCACATGAAAAAGTGTTGAAGTACCTGTTAAAAATGTAAAGTATTTTTCACAGATTGAGTCTTATAAAGATTTGAGCGGAATTTTGAACCGAAACAATAGAATCGACCGTTTTTTATTTGTATATTTTTGTTTTGCTCAAATTCTGAAGGTGTTGTACTCGAGTAAAAGTAAAAAGTACACACTGTAAACTGTACTAAAGTAAAGTACAGATACCCAAAGTACAAATTCGTGTTACATCTCACCACGACAACAGGTTAAAATGTCTGAAACATCTGGGAAGACAAATCTAATCTCCCAAACGGTAAAAATAAAGAGATATTTCTGTACTTTGGTGGTTTTACTTTCACTCTTTGATTCTTTTTGAGGAACCTGAACTTCAGCCATGACATTTACAGGCAAATGTTTAAATGATGAACCTGAAAACAGCACATTCCCCAGTCGACACTAAACATGTTAAATGGAACAGTCATTTTTAGGGTCGGTTTTTATCGCGGAGACTCTTTTTTTTTGGACTAGTTTGGAACGTTTTGTTGTTTTCCTGTTTTACAAAAAGATTTCAGCTGCAGACGGTGGAATAAATCACTTCACATCACGTTTACGACTCACGACAGACACAAACTAAGGACTTAAGTGTTTAATTCTGACATTTATTTATTGCAGGTTGTGTTTTTTTTTTTTTTTTTTGGAGGATATTTTTACTTAAGGTTTTTTGTGTCACAGGCGTAGATTAGTTTCAACGTTATATTATCATTTATAGTCTGTATTTACTTTAGCAATAAAATATCGTACTTCAAAATTTGTTATCGTGACAAGGGTTATGCTCTAAAAATAACCCGAAATAGGTGAAATCCGTGAAGTATCAGCTTTATTTTTCACATTATTCTCTCTTGTCTGTCAAACCCCTCACCACACACTTTATACACTTTTCTCACACAGGCATTAACATTTTCTCACATTTCTCTCTCGTTTAAACTCTCTCAAAGTTCAAACCTTCGTAGGCGTCTTTGTCGGTGCAGAACGTTTCATCGACATTGTGGGTTTTGTCGGGGAGAAAACAAATTGCAAACGTACAGCACTTCAGAGTCACACTGAGATCCAACGTTTATGTAAATTTGTCTGAACACATTCTGTACTGGACAGGAGACACGGCACGGAGGAGACTGATGGACAATGGTCTACAGTCCAACAGCCAATCAGGACGCACGACACAATGGTCTACAGTCCAACAGCCAATCAGGACGCACGACACAATGGTCTACAGTCCAACAGCCAATCAGGACGCACGACACAATGGTCTACAGTCCAACAGCCAATCAGGATGCAGGACACAATGGTCTACAGTCCAACAGCCAATCAGGACGCACGACACAATGGTCTACAGTCCAACAGCCAATCAGGACGCAGAACACAATGGTCTACAGTCCAACAGCCAATCAGGACGCACGACACTGTGCAGGTTCATAAAGTTCATGTGGTGATGCAGCCTGTGGGAAACATTACTGTAAAGGTCTTTATGAAGCTGAACCATTAACAGACCCACTTAAAACCATTAAAGCTAAAGGCTCAGATCATCAACTGAACAGACCACTTCCTGATGTGAACAGCTCCCAAACATTTAACCCTTTAAGGACTGAGCACATTATAGACCATTACAGCTCGTCTAGACTTTTATTTGTTTTTTTAGGAATAAAAATCATGTTAAAGGAAGAATCAGCCTGTACTTTTGCCTTTTTTCACACAACTACCTCTGTTTTACACATCCATCCTTATTTTTCCTTTGACACGCTCTGATTGGTCGTCTTTGAGTGACATCATAAGCACATGACCGTAACGACAGTGACAGATTTAAAGAGCCTCATGCCTCTGCTTTGAGACGCCGTTTGAATTTACACGAAGCTCATTTAGTTGCGGAGTTACGGTGATGGAAAGTCCACGACCGCGAGTCCATCGGCGACGAGAGCATCCGACGCTAGAGCAGTTATAGCGGCGAATTTGGAGCTACGACCGTGAGTATCATAGCAACCAAAGAGCCAATCCAGTGCGAGGATATTGAAGTTCACGCCCCTTCGTGTACCTTCGCTGCGCCGATTTAGTGAAATAAAAACCCCAGGATCACAGAGCGGTAAAACAAACTGGAGCCAGAGTCGATGGAGCCTGTAGCACGCCGATGATCACTTCCTGTTTGTAACGCGGCGGCTAGCAGGTTAGCTACGTCCGTTTTGTAAATACAATCTATGCTCCCGAGACTCCTCCTCCTCCTCCTCGCCGTACTCTCCCTCTCCTTCTTTCCGTCAGCCGGAACATCACAGCTGCATCGCAAAAGGTCAAACAAGACGACGGCGCTACTAATGGCGTCTAATGGTAATCGCTGTGGCGTCTCCAGAGATCGAGAGCTTATGGTGCGTGACTGTTAACGGTGGGTTTATAGCACGATGAGAGCGAGAGGCGGAGAGGGAGGGGCCACGCACGTTACCTTAAAGGACCTGGGAAACATTTATGACAAGAAGCGCGTCCTTGTTTATGATGATGTACGACTGGAAACGTCCCAACCCGTCAATAAACGGACGGTGTGATTATTAAGGCAACGATTTTAAAAAGATTCATGATTCTTGACGCTGTAGGAAAAGAATAATTCAAATCTGTCAGAGTTTTGCTGCTCGTACAAGACGCTTCTTCAGTTCTGGTCAGATTCCTGCTGGACACTGCCTTATATCTGTCTGAAGGGGGCGCTAACGACACTTCAGACAGATATAGAAGAATCTGACCAGAGCTGAAGAAGCAGCGATTTGTCCAGTTACACATTTGTGTTTTCCATTTGTGTTTTTCATTTGTGTTGCTCCAGCTGAGACTCTACAGACTGAACTCTATCTGAAAATGGATGAGTTTTAGTCCTGGACACATCTGCAGCTGCACGTCCTGGTTCAGTCCTGGTTCAGTCCTGGTTCAGTCCTGGTTTAGTCCTGGTTTAGTCCTGGTTTAGTCCTGGTTTAGTCCTGGTTTAGTCCTGGTTTAGTCCCGGTTTAGTCCTGGTTCAGTCCTGGTTCAGTCCTGGTTCAGTCCTGGTTCAGTCCTGGTTCAGTCCTGGTTTAGTCCTGGTTCAGTCCCAGTTTAGTCCCGGTTCAGTCCTGGTTTAGTCCTGGTTCAGTCCTGGTTTAGTCCTGGTTCAGTCCTGGTTTAGTCCTGGTTCAGTCCTGGTTCAGTCCTGGTCTAGTCCTAGTTTTGTCCTGAGTTAGTCCTGGGTTAGTCCCGCTCTAGTCCCGGTCTAGTCCCGGTCTAGTCCGTGGGAGTGGATCTCTCCTTCACTGTGTTTCTCCTCGAGGTTTCTCTTTTTTCCACTGTTTTTTTTTCAGATGTTCGTTACTGAGGAGGGTCTGAGCACAGGGGGCGCTCTGCTCTGCTCTGGGACACTTCTCCATTTGTTTGTTTTCTGTTGATTCTTTTGTTTGTTGTTAAATTAATTCTCATGTTAAGCTCTAGTTGTGTTGTGATTTTGGGCTTTACAAAAAATTAAATTAAATTGAATAATATGTGATGAGTTTATGAAATTAAACTGGGGTAAACATTGAAATAAAAATAGTTTTGGTGGTTCTCTCATTATATTTTTTGGTCCTGGCTCACACACTTTGCTTGAGATCATTTCCCAGGACTTTCCTCGAACATTTTAAGTTACGTAATCACGACATCTACAAACACATTTCATATTTTCAAGTCTAAACGTCTAAATTAACGACACACTGAGCCCGAGACGCTGCACTTTAGGATTTTCTGCTGGAGCTGAAGTCAGACACACATGAACCCGTCGCACAGACTTACAATAAACGCAGTTAATGTGATTATCTGAGCTTCAGGAGCAGGACCTCCGCCTCAACCTCCGCCTCAACCTCCGTCTGCTCCTCTGCAGCCAATCACAGCTCACCTCAGCCACACCTCTAATTACCCAGAAGCCCTATTTACACAGGTCTATCCCGACAACACCGTCTGCCTCTGCGCTCTCCACCCCTCCCTCCTCGTGTTTCTTCTTCATGTTTCAGCCTGACGCCCTCACCTTCTAAACCAGGAGTCTCCAATTCTAATTATCTGGGGGCCACAGGAGGCGGAGTCTGGGTGAGTCTGGGCCGCATCAGGTATTTCACAAAGAAAGCGGCGTTAAAATCTTCTCAAACGTCAACAAACATAAGGAAATCTGCCAATTCTTGTGGATTTTATGGATCTACGTCGTTATTTGTTGAATCTTTTGTGAGTTTACAGATTTGGTGGAACCTTCTAAACGCGACACGGTAAAGCCACACCAACATTAAACTTTCATATTGTCCTGCGGGCCACAAAATATCGTCTCGCGGGCCACAATTGACCCCCGGGCCACGAGTTTGAGACCCCTGATCTACAGAGAGTTGAGGTCCTGAGTCTGTTTGTTGTGGCGTGGTGTTTATTCCTCCTCCTCCACGTCTAGTTTTATCATTTTTATCACAGAAAACAAGGAAAAGCAAAGTTCCATCAAGGAGGTAAGACCAAAAAAAAAACATGTTGGGGGTTTAGGGCGTCCTCTCCCAAGAAATTCTGCACAAAAAGGTGTAATTTCCTTCGTTTTGGTGAATTTCAGAGGAGGTTTTTGAAAATCCAGCTGCTCTAATAGATGCCACTAAAGTCGGATTCATTTTATATCCAATAAAGTCACAAAGCAAAGCAAAATGTGGGGAATTTTTTCAAGAACAATATGCACTTCTCTCTTGATATATCATGGTTCATCTTTCGCGGTGAAGCTGTTACGCAGATTTTTTTAGTGCAATTTAGCATTTTTTTTTATTTGTGTGTTTATTTATTTGCATTGTGTCGTGCATCCTGATTGGCTGTTGGACTGTAGACCATTGTGTTGTGCGTCCTGATTTAAACGAGAGAGAAATGTGAGAAAATGTTAACGCCTGTGTGAGAAAAGTGTATAAAGTGTGTGGTGAGGGGTTTTACAGACAAAAACAGAGAATAATGTAAAAAATAAAGATGACGACTTGACATTTGGATTTTTTTCTCATTACTGCCTTTGGTCTTTTTAAATCCAGGCTTAAAACATATTAAGTTTAGTTAGTAATGTTGTGACACATTATCATTATTTATATTTTGTTGTATTAATGTATTTAATTTTATTTTATTCTCCTATTTTACTCTTTTAGTTTGATTTTAACTTGCTTTTAATTTGATTTTACTGGAAAGCACTTTGGTCACCCTGAGTGTTGTAAAACGCTCTATAAATAAACGTTGATTGATTGATTTTACAGGTTTTCCCAAATTCCCAGGACACATGTGAACCCGGTCTTTAACCCTCTGGTGCACAGCGGTCACTGCAGTGGACAGCGACTAAAACAGAACTTTCTCTTTAATGCATTGGTTTAAATGGTGGAGTGCTCTCTGCTGCCACACTCCATTGAGGTCAATTCAGTGGTCAGTCGGTGTAACTGCAAGTAAATTTCCTTGGTTTTTGATTGATTTTCTTATTCAGGCCTAAACATTGCACCTATACAGTGTTGAAAAATTGTTGAAATGTTTTTCAAAGCATAAAAAGAAACATGTGTCTGTATATTTACAACAGAACACAAGTTAATTCATTTTTACAGGCAGCTCACAATGTTGTTTCATGTCCTGAGAAGAAGAAAAACACTTCAACAAAAACTCTTGACCAAGGCTTTGATAATTCATGCATCAGAGGGTTAATAATATTATACCCTGAATAATCCCAATAACAGATTAACACAATCTCTGACTTATTCCAGACAAAAGTTTCCAGACACTCACATCAGATCAGGCCTGTATCGGTGAATCAGAGCACAAAGAGCCAAACCGCTTTTCCACGACATGGTTAGATCCGTTACATTTACGTTCTGGTATCCGTCCGTCTGTCTTTGGCACCAGTTCAGGAGTTTACTGGACCGAGCGATGGATTCTGGGAAAGCAAGAAAAGAAAATGAGACGGTTAGAAGTTAAGAAACAGGTCGAGGAGACACGGAAATGATGAGAGCTTCAGCGCAGAGCAGCACATCTCACAGCGAGGCATGGGACAACGCGGAATTAAATGTGATTAAGGATTATATCACGGGAATTATTCAAGTCGCTGAGAGTTTAAAAAGTTATGGATCATTTTAATTAATATTATGAAGTTCCATATTAAAAGAAACATTTGAAGTGAAGATGAGCAGCCAAACGTCTTCACTCCTACAACGTTTTGTCAGTTTTTTACTAAAGAACTTATTATAATATTGAAATGAAAATGAATAATAGTATTGTATAGTTCTGTACTTTAAAGAAAAACAACAGTGAACTAAACGACCACCAGAGATCATCAAGAAGTGTCTTTGTCCTGCACGTTCTGGAGAAACAAAGACGATTATCTCTGCTCACGAGTCACACGATTATACATTTAAAAATCCCATAAACGATTTACAGTTTTTATCCCGATATTCCTGATTATTGTCCCATCCCTGCTGAGGTCAAACAAGGCAGAACTCGTATGTTATCGCCACATAAGTCTTTAATTCATGTTAGTCTCCATTTTAACTAACGAACTCACTATAAAGTTAGACATGAACAAACTGTATGTAAGTGCGAGGTTAGGAAAGGTATTCAGCGCTCACAAACCAAACACACAAAACTGGATTTGACATGTTAGTTTTAAACACAGGGTCAGACCAGTTTTCATTCCACTATTGGCTTCAAACAAGAACAGAGTAAACGAGGACCGTATTTTCTGGACTATAAGTGTGAGTTTGTTGAGTTTGTCGGGTGTGACTTCTCCTCAGATGTGACTTATATGTGAAATGATTCAAATCTATAATGTCACATGTTGGTTCTTGTCACAGTGACAGTCGTGCGAGGGGCTCTAGACTTGGACCAGTATCTACTCCTCCTGAACCACTCAACATTTAAAATATCAACATTACACTCATTTAAAAGACAAACACTCAACAAAAATGACACTAAAACAAAATGGTTTCTCTTGTTTTTTCTGCTTTATTTATGTGATTAACTGTTAATATCTTACGTTAACAAACCAGACACGTGTTCAGTTCTGTCTGTGCTTCATGGAGCTGAATAAATATAAATGTGTTACGTTAGCGTGATGTACTGATATTCAGCCTGTTGGTCCACATTTTATTATTATTATTACAACTTGATTTAAAGAGAAAATGTCTGTTCTTTGTCTCGGGTTTTGTAAAATAAAGTTTCCCCAAAAAATGTGACTTATATATGTGTCTTTCTTCATTTTTCTGCACTTTTCGGGTGGTGCGACTTATACTCCAGAGCGACGTATAGTCCGAGTACTTTTACTGAGTACTTTTAAATGTGTAAATGTGGAGTGTGATGTTTTTAAATGAAAGAATTGGAGAATTCATGGGTTTGACTGTAAATAACTAGATACTTAAATGTATTTTTTGAGACTTATATATACTTATATATATGTTTTTTCTTCATTATTATTCATTTTTTGTCTGGTGCGACTTATACTCCAGAGCGACTTATAGTCCAGAAAATCCGGCGCACATCCCTGAGGAGGAAAACCATGCACAGGGGCTTTTTTACCTTGCAGCTGTTTGTCAAGCAGACAATTGTCTAGAGTAAAAATTACATCAGTGAGTGACAAAAGCACCAACTGAGTCGTGTATTTAGAAAAAGTAAAAGTGTAAAGAGACATTATACGAACCGTTCCGCGTCAGTTTGGGGGTGGAGGAGTTGATCACGTTTTCAATTTCAATTCTCATTTCCCTCGATTCACCAGAGTCAAAGAGATGCCTCACCTGAAGAAAGTCACACAAAAGAACTCAACTTATACTGCACTTTTTAGGTATTTGAGCTTTACTTAAGTACATTTTACAGTGTGTACTTTTTAGTTTTACTTGAGTACATTTGAGAGCAGTATCTGTACTTTACTTCATTACATTTATGAACAGGACTGAAAAGTAAAAGTACTTTTCATCTGATTTGAGGGGATATTTTTACCATGTTCAGTAAAGTTTAAGAGTTTGAGCTTCAACTTTGAGCAAAACAAGAATAAAAACATAAAAATCATGAGAAAAGTTAAGACATTGATTCGTGTCGTTTCTGTTGAACAAAATATACATCATTTTTTTATCAATATCTCGACATTTGACACTAACAAATGAACTACACTTGTGTGAAATACTTTTACTTTTTACTCAGGTACTTTTACTTAAGTAGATTTTTTTATGTGATACTTTTCTTGAGTAAAGTTTTGCCTCCGTATCTGTACTTTTCCTTAAGTAGCAGCGGTGAGTACTTCCTCCCTCCTGCTCACAGACCTGACTGGGTTTGAGGAAGTGGAGGCTGATGTTGGGGTATCGCGTCGTGGGGTCCACACTGTAGTGACTGAAGTTCTTACTGACGTTCTCCGGCGTCGTCTGAGGCAGGAGACGGTAAATACTCTCCCTGCGATACACAAATAGAACACGTTTCATTTATTTAAATCAAACCTATTCTGCAAAATCTACTTTTCAGAGTTTTTAGTCATGTTTTATTTGTTTTTCCTCAACATTTACTCACCAGACGTTGTATTTGGACTGATTCATGCATGTTTGAGTATCTTTAATCTTTAGTCAGTGGATTTGTTTCTTTTATTAAGTCGTTTTAAATGAACATTGGGATTTAAAACATGCAAATTATAACAAATAAATCTACAAATATCGTAGATTATAACTTTAGAGAGACACAAGCACGATAGAGCTCATTTAAACGTCAAAAATCAGACACTCAGATCTAAAAAAAAAACAACAGGACGTTTCTTTTACAGATTCTTTTTATGCAACTGTATTTTTTATCTGCTGCTCCCGCTCGGCCAGGACTCCCTTGAAAAAGAGGTTTTTAATCTCAATGGGACTTTCCTGGTTAAATGAAGGTTAAATAAAATAAAATAAAAATAAAATACAGATTTAGACTCGTCCTCATGTCGTTATAAAAAGAGTACTGTTATTATGAGCTGAAAATGCCAGTGTATTCTGTAAAAAAGGATCATTTTTATCATAATTGTGGTATTAAAATCGAGCATTGAGTCTATTCCTTTGTCCTGAAATCAAGTTTGAAACGTGGGTATCGTGAGAACAACACAAAGGCATCGTGTGTGTTTGATTGTCATTCTAAAAATACTGTATACATTTGTGCAGTGACATTCCATCCAGACAAAAGCCTCTTATGCAACTGGAGGTGGGAGTAAAGCGCAGAAGCACATACACAAGTGCTTTCCCAGTAAAGCACTCACAGATAAAAGATTGTGTCGGGAAAGAGTGACCGTGAGAGTGTGCGTTTGTGTGCGTACGTTCCACAGACCTACCTCTCCGCCAGCACCTCCAGCGGACTTTTCCCCTGCGCCCAACTCCTCACCATCCAGGCCGAGTCCATGGCAGCCAAAAAACCTCGAGCTATTCCCGTCCCCATGGGCCAGAAGGGCTGAACGGAGCAATAAACAAGACCAAATATAGAGATTCACACCCAACACTGACGCACATAAAACTTAAAAAGGTTCTATTGTCCATAAAAGTGACTCTTCTGAGCGTTAAAACATGTTATAATAAATATTCACACCTCATTAAAAACAGACCTGGAGTTGTGTTTTGTTTCATTCGCACATGTTTGAGTAACTTTATTATTACTGTGTTTTCTGGAGTGTAAGTCGCACCAGCCAAAAAATGCACAATAATGAAGAAAAAAAACATATATAAGTCACATCTTTGAGGGAAATTTATTTTACAAAATCCGAGACCAAGAACAGGCATTTTCTCTTTAAATCAAGTTGTAATAATAATAATAAAATGTGGACCAACAGGCTGAATATCAGTACATCACGCTAACGTAACACATTTATATTTACTCAGCTCCATGAAGCACAGACAGAACTGAACACGTGTCTGGTTTGTTAACGTAAGATATTAACAGTTAATCACATAAATAAAGCAGAAAAAACAAGAGAAACCATTTTGTTTTAGTGTCATTTTTGTTGAGTGTTTGTCTTTTAAATGAGTGTAATGTTGATATTTTAAATGTTGAGTGGTTCAGGAGGAGTAGATACTGGTCCAAGTCTAGAGCCCCTCGCACGACTGTCACTGTGACAAGAACCAACATGTGACATTATAGATTTGAATCATTTCACATATAAGTCACATCTGAGGAGAAGTCACACCCGACAAACTCAACAAACTCACACTTAGAGTCCAGAAAATACAGTAGATCTGAAATGATCCAAATGATTCTAGAAATGAAGGTGTGTGGAGTTTAAAAACACAGTGGAGCACTTCCTGTATCACCACATGATGACATCACAAGGTGGAACAGAGTGTTTTCAGTT
Organism: Periophthalmus magnuspinnatus; assembly: GCF_009829125.3. Classification (NCBI taxonomy): domain Eukaryota; kingdom Metazoa; phylum Chordata; class Actinopteri; order Gobiiformes; family Gobiidae; genus Periophthalmus; species Periophthalmus magnuspinnatus. The sequence continues at coordinate 32,885,534 of NC_047131.1, read as the reverse complement.
TGAGAGAAGAGCGCAGCCTAAATCTGCAGAGTTTGTTTGTTAAACATGTGAGAATGAAACAAAAAAACACAACTCCAGGTCTGTTTGTGACGAGAAAACCATTTTGCCGGAGCTGGGTCACGTGTGAACGGACGTCTCTGCATTTTAATCTGGCAAATTCCCGGGTAAAGACTGGGAATGTGCTGGGAAGGCCTGAAAATTCCCAATCCCAGGGACCAGAGCAGACGTTCAGACTCGTTTCAGTGATACTTAAGTCTGACTGGATCTTTATATTCGTTCTTCTCACCTCCAGCAGACTGTCCCCCACGAGCGCCACCAGCAGCTTGTGTCCGTGCCGCTGTCGGACCATGGCGGCGTTCTCGGAGGCGTACATACACGTGAAGTCGAACATGGCGACGTCGGGCTGGCCGTAGTGGTTTATGGCGAAGTCCAGCGTGGGCAGCTGATGATTGGTGGAGAAATCTGCAGCTTCACGAGCGTAAGAGAGTAACGCCACCTGGTCCACGTTCGCTCGGGACAACAGCATCTCTGTGTCTGCGTAGTCCTGGAACACACAAACACACACACACACACACAAACACACAAACACACAAACACATGAGCACACAAACACAAAAACACATAAAAATACAAATAGGCACTTGGTTTAATAATTAATGTTAATGGATTTTATCACCAACATCTTTGTAGTCGTCACGTAAAAAGTTCGATATTACCCAAATCTGACTTTTTTGAGGTTTAAGTCGTGTTTTAATGCTGTTTTCTCCTCAAAAATAGACCTGGAGTTGTTTTTGTTTCATTCACATTAGTCTGTAACAGCTCCAAAGCTCAAAAAAAACGCTCTGTTCCACCTTATGATGTCATGAAGTGGCAGTTTTAGTCAAGTTAACATCTACTTTTTTACCTTTAGTTCAGTAGAGATTGGAAATTCTGAGTCTGAAATGATCCAAATGATTCAAGAAATGAAGGTGTGTGGAGTTTAAAAACACAGTGGAGCACTTCCTGTATCACCACATGATGACATCACAAGGTGGAACAGAGTGTTTTCAGTTTAAGAAGTCTAAATCTACAGGGTTTGTGTGTTAAACGTGTGAGAATGAAACAAAAAAATAAAACACAACTCCAGGTCTATTTGTGACGAGGAAACGACATTAGAACACGGATCGGTAAACAGTGTAATCTGAGCTCTTTAAATGACTTCTTATTCGATTATATTCTTTGTATTTCCTGTTCGTTGTGTCCGTCAGGAGATAGAGACTCGTGATTGGTCACTCGAGCTGCGCAAATACAATTAACAGACATCTGAGAAGAGACGTATGAAGAAATATGAACTGACTGTGGCACAGAAACAAGAACATGGAAAAGTCTAAACAGGATCAACGTGATTTATGGGTCAAATATATTCTGTTTGTTGAGAACATTCTACTAAATGAAATGCGTCCAAATGTTCTCGCTCTGACCCCACACGCCACAGTCTGGACAAACTGTTTGGACGCTTTTTCACAGGACTTTCCAAAATGTAACATGAAATCACTGCATATTTCCACAGTGACACTGTTCGCTCAAACGGCAGTGACATCGAGCTCGGACTGAGAGAGGGAGGAGGGGAGGAGGGAGGAGGGAGGGAGGAGAGAGGGAGAAGGAGGGAGGAGAGAGAGCAGAGGGGAGGGCAGAGGGAGGGAGGAAAGGAGGGACACTGAGCTCTGACATCCCCACAGCTCCGACTGTGCCAGGGTGGAGAGAGGGTGTGGAGGTGAGAGGGAGGAGGAAGGAAGAGCAGAGCGAGGGATTTTGAGCTTTGCCATCCCCACGGCTCTGGCTGTGCCAAGCTGGACAGGGTGTGGAGGCGAGAGAGGAGGAGGTGGAGAGGAGAGAGGGAGGGAGGGAGGAGGGAGGAGGGAGGGAGGGAAGAGGAGCAAAGGAGGGAAGAGGAAGGAGGAGGAGGACTGTCCAGTGCCAGGCTGGAGGTGTCATGGAGGGGGAGGGGAGGAGGAAGGACCAGCGGAAGACATGAGCTGGGACTGTGCCCGACTCTATTTGTGTTGAACTCCGTCCTCTGTCCAACATGTCTAACATGTCCAGCGTGTCCACCCTCTGTCCAGCGTGTCCACTCTCTGTCCACTCTCTGTCCACTCTCTGTCCACTCTCTGTCCACTCTCTGTCCAGGTGCCCGTCCTTCCCCTGAGTCCTCTTGTCTCTCCGCTCTCTCTCTTTTCTGTGTTTCTGATGAACTTCCTGGTGAGTCATGTGTCCATTGTCTCTGAGACACGTCTCAGGTGGAGGCGTCTCATTGTTACTGTGTGTGGAATGTTCCACAGTGTGACATTAAACAGGAATGCACCAATACACAGGCCTGACTCTAACACATTTTGAAGTTTGATAAATCACTGAAGTAAAGACGGCGGTGGAGCGAGTGTAAAATGAAAAAATGAAACAAAAATATTATTAACAAAAAATAATAATCATGATTTTTTTTAACATTCTCTGTCGTGTTTAAAGTGTTTTCAGTCTCTGCACAAAGGGATCAGAACAGAAAAAGCTGGATCTGTGACATTAACCTTCTCTATCACCGTGGAAACAAGCATGTAAAGCAAACAGGCCAAGCTGCAGGTCAGATCTGTGGAAAGGCGACTCTGCTCACATTAACAATTCATATTTTCTAGACATTTTGAAGCAATAAAAGCAAAAGTAACTGAATAAATGTAATAACAGCAGGTTTAAGGCCATACAGAATAAGAATAACAACATCTCCATAGCGACACGCCGGAGCTACACCCGTAACAAAAGTTACATAGTACAGTTTTAATCTGTTCTGTTACACAATACACGCACTACACTCACTCCCCAATGTGCTCAGAACTACTTTTATGAGAAAACACACAGTAAAGTCTAATGTTACCTCCTCAAAAACAGACCTGGGGTTGTGTTTTGTTTCAGAGAAGATGCAGGTTTGTGTGTTAAACGTGTGAATGAAACAAAACACAACCCCAGGTCTGTTTGAGATGAGGAAACATTAAAACATCTCAGAAAACAGCGTAACACGGGCCTTTAAGTGTCTACATCTACATCTGGAACGAAGTTAAAAGCCAAGACTTAAGCAAAACACGGGTCAGAAGCTTTTGAAAGTTGAAAAGTCCAGAGTGTGTTGTGTCACTCACGTGCAGAATGACGCCTTTCTCCAGCAGGCTCTGTTTCTTGGCCGTCATCACAAAGTAGTGCGTGTCGTCCTTGTAATACACAATATTTTCCAGGTCGATTCCTGCAGGGAGAAAGTGAAAGAAGAAATGTGACTGAACGCTGCTGATGAGGTAACGCCCCTTCCTGTTCCGATTGCTGGTTTATCAGGGAGCGGGCGCTTAGCAACGCTGTCAATCAAACCTGTTGCTAACGCTAACAGGAGCGACCTCGGGGAAAGAAGGACCTGATTTGTCTGTTATTAATGTTCAGATCTTGATTTACAGACACAATAGTGAAATAAAAACCCCAGGATCATGTAGAGCGGGTTGTTCTCACGGGACATGTTCTAAAAATAATCCTCAATAGGTGAAATCCGTGAAGTATCAGCTTTATTTTTTACATTATTCTCTATGCTTTTGTCTGTAAAACCCCTCACCACACACTTTATACACTTTTCTCACACAGGCGTTAACATTTTCTCACATTTCTCTCTCGTTTAAACTCTCTCAAAGTTCAAACCTTCGTAGGCGTCTTTGTCGGTGCAGAACGTTTCATCGACATTGTGGGTTTTGTCGGGGAGAAAACAAATCGCAAACGTACAGCACTTCAGAGTCACACTGAGATCCAATGTTTATGTAAATTTGTCTGAACACATTCTGTACTGGACAGGAGACACGGCACGGAGGAGACTGATGGACAATGGTCTACAGTCCAACAGCCAATCAGGACGCACGACACAATGGTCTACAGTCCAACAGCCAATCAGGACGCACGACACAATGGTCTACAGTCCAACAGCCAATCAGGACGCACGACACAATGGTCTACAGTCCAACAGCCAATGAGGTTCATGAGTCACTGTAATCTCTTTTATATCACCAGAATCTGCAGAAAAAAGCTACTTGGACTCTCTTCACGAGCCGAAAATTATAACTTTTCTCATCTAGAACATTTTTAAACATCATCGTGATATAATAATCGTCCACACCAGATTTAAATATCGTCCCTGGCCTAGACACAAGACGACCAGGGGCAGCGACCCAAGAGGCAACGCAACTCACACGGACAGTTACGCCAACAATAACATTCCTGATACGTTACAAAATGGAACATTACAAATAGAAAAACTCCACTGAAACACGAGCGACGCCGTGAGGTCGTACTGAAGTTATATTAAAACAGCTGATGACAGACCTGTGGCTTCTCTGAGGTCCTGAAAGAACTTTTGATTAAAGATAAAAGCCACGCCGCTGATCTCCTCCACTTTAGCTTCGGCTGTGGTGTGTCTGTTGATAAAGTTTGCCGTGATCGCGATGGCCAGTTTCCCTCTGAACTCCTTCCGTCGAAAACCTGAGAAAAAAACATATGAAAAAATTATTTAAACAAGTGAGTTTTCAGATTTGAACTATGACCCCATCTGACAGCGTCTTGTGAGTCTTTTGCACATCACATTTTAAATAACAGATAGAATAATCACAAAAGGAGGAGTGTTTGTCTGTGTCTCCTCCGCTCACTGTGATATTTGGACCAGCCCTGAGGCCTCAGGACAAACAAAACAAGTCCATTCCATGTTTATTTACTCTTGCATTCGACTTTACGCAGTGAAAACAACCAGATGTTTAGTGTCATTAAACATAAACATCGTTAGCTGATCTGGTGGATTATGTCGGGTTCGCGGCGCAGGGTCCCACAGGGAGAGGGGCCGCTTCCTTTTATTGACAGAGAGAGACTAAGGTCAGGGCCCTCTGCCTCAGGGGGGTTTCCTCTAAAAGTGCAGACGGTCATAGAGGAAACACACGGCCAATTCAACACTTTTCCTCTGGACTCACTAAACTCTGACAGCTGCACATGTGACCAGTGCCGTTTATACTCGAGTGTCATCAGGTACAAACCAGAACAAAACCAGGACAGAGTGCACAGAGCTGACATTTAGAAACATGATTATACAACAAACAGAGCTGTGGAGACTTGCCTGGAAGTGTGTTCCTCCTTCCATCTGCCCCGATGATGACATCAAACTCCAGCTCACTCACAGGGTGTGTCCTGGGGAGAACGTCCGCCCTCCAGCCGATCCCTGCAGAAGGAGCGCGTCTTATGTAACGTTACACAACAATAACTTAAATAACACGTCAGACTCACGCTCGGCCTCTTGGTCTTCAGGGGGTTCAATCAGACCCTTAAATTCAACGTTGACATGAATCTCAATCCCTAAAAGAAGAGCCACTTTGAGCAGCATCAGCTGCAGCTGACGAATACCTGAAGAAACATAAAAATATATTTATGTTTGTTTCAACTCAGTCAAACCTCCGACAAACTCAAAGCTGAACTCACTGATATGATCGATAGCACCGGCACAGAACTTCCCATAAAACTTCTTGGCGCCGAGGCCCCTGAGGTCCTGGATCGTAAAAGGCCAGAGGTGGAGCACATTGTTCCTGGAGAAAGCGTCTCTCTTCTCCAGCAGAACCACTTTGGCCCCCAGGAACGCCAGCTCGATGGCGGTACGTAAGCCACATGGTCCTGCCCCGATGATGAGACACTGCACACAAACGCACAAAAACACACAGACACACAACCAGAAGCATGCACAGACACACACAGACACAACCAGAGGCACACACACAGGAGACGGTTTAACTGTTTTGTTGTGTTCCCAGATTCATATTTCTTCATAATATTAAACTTGTACCACACACTGGAGATCGACTGTTTAGAACAAAACCCAGAGCAACCGACGCTGAGAAGATCGGCCGATATTTTGGGACTGATTTGATTATTTTCCTCAAATGTAAATTTACTACAAACTCAAGTATTTTATTATCTCTTCATATTAAAGTGTTATTATAAAGATTTAAGGCCGACCTCTGATGAGCTAAAAAAGTCCAAATATCAGCCCCATCTCCAGCCCACACGGTAAAGTGAAACTGAACATCACAAACAGTGTCTGAGCTGCTCTGATATGATCTATGACACTCCAAAGACGTCTGCTTTAAAGAGGTGACAGAGGCTCTTTAAAACGCAATCACAGACCGTTAACAGGTGGAGGGCCTGAGCGTCGGGTTACACGAGTCTTAAAACAGCACAGATCACGTTCACATGAGCGATGTTTCAAATCTCAGAGCAGGTTCATGACGGAGCGTTACCTTAGAGTTGGCACAGGCGCGGCCTTTCTTGTACTCTTTCTGACACGCCCTCTTGTCGAGCTTGGCCCACAGCGCTTTGGCCTTCCAGTAGTTGAGTTTGGACTTGAGTTTGTGGTAGAAGACTTTATACTCTCGGGGTTTGACGTCCAGGTGCTCGCACAGCTCCTGAAAGGCTTTGAGCGTGCCTTTGCAGGTGGAGGCCTGGACGAAGCCGTCAAAGAGCACGTGCGACCGGTTTACGCCGTCACCTCCAGCGGCGCCGGCGCCTCCATCCCCCATGGTCTGGACTCACAGCGGGGTGTGAGCGCCCCCCCGAGGCAGGGCTCCGCGGGTCCAGCCCCGGCCCGAGAACGACCTCTGTGAGCCGAGGCTCTACCTCCCCGCCTCCGACACGCTCATTCTGAAAGACAAGGACGAGAAGAACAGTCAGACACTCTGGAGTTTAATCATGTAAAAGTACAGAACAGTTTCCACGGTAACAGCGCACGAGGTAATCAGGGTTTTTATTTGTTTCATCTGCAGAAACAATACACGACATTTATATAGACATTTTATTTTCTCATCTGTTCTAATGTTTCCTCACACACAGACCTGGAGTTGTGTTTTGTTTCATTCTCACATGTTTAACACAAATAAACTCTGCAGATTTAGGCTGAGCTCTTCTCTCAAACTGAAAACACTCTGTTCCACCTTGTGATGTCATCATGTGGTGATACAGGAAGTGCTCCACTGTGTTTTTAAACTCCACACACCTTCATTTCTAGAATCATTTGGATCATTTCAGTCCTGGAGTTGCCACTTATCTTGACTGAACTAAAGGCAAAAAGAGGCATTCACTTGAAAACTACCACCTGATGACATCACAAGGTGGAACGTCGCATTTTGAGCTTTGGAGATGTAACAGACGAATAATAAAGTGACTCAAACATGTGTGAATGAAACAAAACACAACTCCAGGTCTGTTTTTGAGGAGGTAACATCATTAGGACATGGATTAAAGACACAAGAGTCAGTTTGGTGATACTGGACCAAACAGTTTAACTCGTTATAAAACATCAGCACAATCACAGGCCACAACTTTAGGAAAATATGACATTTAACACACAGTTAAACCCAGAAAGGCCATGAACTTCACAAAACCAAACACAAAATATGGAAAGTGTAGCACAGGGCGTCTCCAGGAAGGAAAAAAAACAACTCTAGACGCCAGACTAAGGAAAAGTAGTAAAGTACTCAAGTAAAAGTACAGATACCTATTATTTTTACATTTTACAGTGTGTACTTTTTACATTTACTTCAGTGAGAGCAGTATCTGTACTTTCTACTCCACTACATTTTTGAACAGGACTGAAAAGTAAAAGTATTTATTATCATGTGAGACCTGAGGGTTTATTTTAACACATTCATAAAACTGAGCAAAACAAAAATATACAAATTAAAACTGATCAATAACAGAACGAGCCTCAGGTCCGTTGTTTCTGTTCATCAAAATTCTGCATAAATCTTTATCAAAATCACTACATTTTAAGACCACAAAATCAGAGTGAAATACTTTAAAAATGTACTTAAAGAGTAAAAAGTCAATGAGATACTTTGATACTTTTACTCAAGTTCATGTGATATATTTACTTTTACTTGAGTGTATCTTTACTCAAGCACCTGTACTTTTACTTAAAATTACTTCTGGGTGCCGGGTATCATTAAGATTTTGCCAATACGATACCTCGATACTATGCACTTTCGATTCAATACGTACAAAATATATTTCAAATCGATTTGTACAATTCTGTGAAAAATAAAGGTTTTCGGGTCAAATGCCAAATGTTCTGCATAAACAAATTTCTTTCCTCTAAACAAGCCACACAATTGTAGAGCTGAGATCAAATAATTCGGTAAAAAATACAAAATCATTAAATTAACAAGGATTGATTGACAGCAACGCAACGCTGTCAATCAAACCTGTGGCTAACGCTAATGCTAATGCTAACGCTAACAGGAGCGACCTCGGCGAAAGAAGGACCTGATTTGTCTGTTATTAATGTTCATATCTTGATTTACAGACACAATAGTGAAATAAAAACCCCAGGATCATGTAGAGGGTTAATACGAACATTTAAGACCAAAAAACAGAAATAAAACTCAAAATAACCAAAAAAATACAACTCAAAATAACAAAAAAATAAAGAAAATAAAGTAAAAAAATAAAAAAAAACTTAAAATAAGTAAAAAAAGAAACCCCAAACCTCAAAATAACAAAAATAAATAAAAAATAATAATAATAAAAATACACCCTCAAAATTACTCAAAAATAAATAAATAAAAAACTTAAAAAATAAACTCAAAACAACTCATAAAAATGAACCGCAGGATCATGTAGAGGGTTAATACGAACATTTAAGACCCAAAAACAGAAATAAAACTCAAAATAACAAAAAACTACAACTCAAAATAAAAAATAAATAAATAAATAAAAATTAAAATAAATAAAATAGAATCCACAAACCTCAAAATAACAAAAATAAATAAAAAAAAAAGAAAAGAAAAAAACCCTCAAAATTACACACAAAAAACCCAAAACAAAAAACATTTAAGACCCCCACTTTACAAATCAAATCTACACACAGTAAATATTGACCCCAAAAAATAATATTATCCAAAATTTGTTATGAGGATTTTTCACACAGCCAGGTTCAAAGTTTAACACATGAGCAGCAGCCGACAGGAAAGACGTGGGCCAAAACAAACACTCGCACAGCTCCACGTTTCCTCGAACACGCTGCTGTTTGGACCATCACAAGAAACGACTCCTCTGTAAACCCACGGAGAAAGAGCCAGCAGCGTCAGAAATGAACCAACCTGCTTCTGTCACAGGTCTCAACGTCTGAAACATCAAACTGAACATTTATTTGCTCTGACGGCGTCTGTCTGCAGCGCCGCGCAGATAAACAGCCCCGGCGTTTTACTCGCAGCATTACATCATCCTCTAATCTGAAATAAGAGCTCCAGATTAGGCCAGTGGGTTACTCCGCCGCAGTGTAACACCCGCACACGTAATCAAAGCTTTCACAGGAACAAGCAACACCAAACACGAGCGAGTGGATCTTTAAAGCGCAAATATCACGCCGTTTTAATGTTTTCTCTTCATAAACACACCCGGAGTTGTGTTTTTTTTGCTTCATTTTCACACGTTTCACACACAAACGCTGCAGATTTACGCCGAGTTCTTCTCTCAAACGGAAAGTACTCCACAAATACTCCAACATCGAGTAATTTTATCGTTTTGTTGAGCTTTTAAACAGGGAATAAAAGACGATAAGAAGCAGCCAATTACACAGCAGCACCGCGTCAGATGGTCCAGAGATTCCAACTCAAAATAACAAAAAAATAAAGAAAATAAAATAAAAATATAAAAAAAAAATTAAAGTAAAAAAAAGAAACCCCAAACCTCAAAATAACAAAAATAAATAAATAAAAAATAATAATAAAATAAAAATACACCCTCAAAATTACTCAAAAAATAAATAAATAAAAAACTTAAAAAATAAACTCAAAACAACTCATAAAAACGAACTCCAGGATCATGTAGAGGGTTAATACGAACATTTAAGACCCAAAAACAGAAATAAAACTCAAAATAACAAAAAACGTTCTTCTCTCAAACGGAAAGTACTCCACAAATACTCCAACATCGAGTAATTTAATCGTTTTGTTGAGCTTTTAAACAGGGAATAAAAGACGATAAGAAGCAGCCAATTACACAGCAGCACCGCGACAGATGGTCCAGAGATTCCAGCAGGATGTAAACAGTCCACACGATCGACTGGTGCAGTGTTTTGACAGTAAATATAATCCCATTTTACACTCACACGGCAAAAAGTAATTAGCATCCAGGCTGAAACTGTAAATCAGCCTGTTGTGTTTGCGTCTGCTCTATTTTTATAAACGTGGATCAGGTTTACGTCAGAATCTTCATCTGAAACGAGTTAATAAAGGAAACGAGTCCAGAAAAAAATGAGGTGGGAGCTGACGAATCCTACGAGTATCGAGAAAATAAAACTGGAGAAGGAAGTGCGGACGTCACAGTGGGCGTGTCACAGTGGGCGTGTCACAGTGGGCGTGTCACAGGGGGCGTGTCACAGTGGAGGTGAAAACGGGGGTGAATCGGCAAAATGGCGTCTTGAAAATAGTCGATTAAAGATTAAATTCAAACTTGAATCACTCTTAATAAAACTTTGAGAGAGTAAATGAGAAAGAAACAACTAGAACTGGTTAAAAGCTCTGAAACGTCCATGTTATGATACTTTTACTTGAGTATTTCTTCACTCCAGTAACTGTACTTTTACTTAAGTAGCAACGTTGAGTACTTCTTACATCACTGCAGCTCGATTAGAAAAATGATCCTGCAGAAGTTTTAGACGAGCACAAGGTCGACACTGTGACCTGAGTGTGTCTGAGCCTTAGCAAACAACAAAACAACTAAATAACGATTAAATAACAACAAAATAACAAACTAAATAATGACTAAATGACAACAGAACAATGACAAAATCACAACAAAAAACAACAAAAAAACAACAAAACGATGACAAAATAAAAACAAAATAACAAAAAAAAACTAACGACAAAATGACAAAATAATAACAAAACAACGAAAAAATTACAACAAAACAATAACGGCAAAACAATGACAAAATAAATTAAAAAAAACAACAAAACAAATAAAAAATGGCAAATAAAATAACTAAATAACGACAAAATAAGAACAAAATAAACAAAATAAACGACTAAATAACAACAAAAAAAACAATAAAATTAAGACTAAATCACAACTAAATCCCAGCTCAGCATTAAACAGGTAAACGTAGTGACTGCAGAGTAGAGTCTGTCACAATAAAACACTTTATAAAGAAGTGACTGAGTGACGTCACCACAGCGTTTGGCTCCACATGAAGCTCATCGAGTTTAGCCGTTATAGCGGCTAATTCGAAGCCGAGTTCCATATTTGTAATTCCGACCGCGAGTATCATAGCAACCAAAGAGCCAATCGGGAGCGAGGCTGTGGAAGGTAACGCCCCTTCTAGAACCTGGTTAAAATCTCTGAAACGTCCATTTTGCAGAATCGCTGTGGTTTAACGCAGTGTTCTTCTTCTTCTTCTTTTTATAAACCGACCTCAGATAAACAGCTTCAGGATTCTCCCATTTTAGTCGACAAATCCCTAAACAAATCACAGTCTGCTTTTCTTTCCAAACTCTAGTACATCGTCTTGTCGAGCGGAGACAGACACGTCCAGCAGCCACACGCACGCTACACAAACGTTTGACCAAAACCTACTTCCTACTGTCTGTTTAGGCCCGCCTCCAAACCATCTGGCTTTTGAATCACCGGAGCTTCCGACGGCCGAATGCAAACTGCAGCTGGGCCCTTCACTTACAGGGCTCTGAACGCCGTAGGTTCAAACAACTCTGGCAAAAGATAATTCTAGAAGACAGGGAACATAAAGAGCACGATAAACAGACTGACACGTGAACACGGCCACATGGAAAAGACTTAAATATAAAACGGAGAACTTGGGCTGGTTGGGATTTGCAAAATAAAAACACTGGAGTTACCGTGGTGTAGTATTTTTTCATGTCAGAGCTTTAGTTTAGCGTCAAGTCTCGGTATCAAGAATTCGGACAAATTTAGTAGAGATAAACTGATATATTTGCACTTTTTTTGCATATCAGGCTTAAATCTCTGGCTCTGCGCACTGTCACTTTTATTAAAATCAGAAAACAGAAAATAAACAGCCTATAAAATTCAAATAAAATAAAATAAAATAAACACGACAGTTATTTTTATATGTCAAATACTTCAGTTTGTGTAGTTTTCGTATTTATTATGCCTCAAAATGAGCATTTAGACACAAACATGCCTCTGTTCTAAACACAGAAGTGTCCCTGGTGAAGTATTCATTTTATTTGCAGCTCTCTGACCCCCTGACCCCCTAACCTCTGACCTTTGACCCTTAACCCACCTGCAGCTCCATGTCCACTCTCTGATCTTTAAATATTTATGAGGTTTTTGCCCGAGTTACGCTAAAATGAATAGAGACGGAACTGAACAGGAAGTAGTGACGCTCACAGTGAGGCTGGGGGCGCTGTTGTGCATAAAGCTTCATTTTACTACTTCAGTGCGACGATGGTTTTCACAAAATGAGATGGTACAACATTTTTATTAGTATATTATTCATTTCCAATAATATATTTTTGGGGGAAATCATCAAAATTGGACCTAGATACCAGCGCAAAAAAAAAAAAAAAAAAGCCAGATCTTATCGGCAATTTAAAGCAATGAGTATCAAACCATAGACTGTATAACAACATGAACGTAGCTAACGCGCTAGTTGCCGCGTTCCAAACAGGAAGTGATCGTGTGTGCACTTCCTGCTCCATCGACTCTGGCTCCAATTCACTTTCCATTGAAAAACTGTCTCCTCTCTCTGTCCCTGCATCTGTCAGACTCATTTTGTTCTTAAATGTTCATATTAACCCTCTACATGATCCCGGGGTTCTTTTTTTTTTATTATTATTATTATTATTTATTATTATTTATTTTGAGTTTATTTTTTATTTTTATTTTATTTTGAGGGGGTTTTTGAGTTATTTTGAGATTTTTTTTTTTCTTTTTTGTTATTTTGAGTTTGTTTTGGGGGGGGGGGGTTTGTTGCTTTTTTGTTATTTTGACTTTATTTTTTAAGCTTTTTTTTGTTATTTTAAGTTTTTTTTTGTTTTTTTGTTTTTTTAACTCTGTCCTCTCTATCTGTCTCTGCTGCTTCAGACTCATTCTGGTCTTAAATGTTCGTATTAACCCTCTACATGATCCTGGGGTTTTTATTTCACTTTTGTGTCTGTAAATCAAGATCTGAACATTAATAACAGACAAATCAGGTCCTTCTGTCCCCGAGGTCGCTCCTGTTAGCGTTAGCGACAGGTTTGATTGGCAATGTTGCTAAATGCCTCCTTCCCGCTAAACCAGTGGTGCGGGCGGGGAGGGGTTACCATGTAGCTGGTTAGCATGTAGCTGGTTAACCTCTGTGATACCTTTGAACGCTTATTATTTAAATTTTCGAAAAGTCTAGAGAAAAACAAGTGTAAAAATGACTTCCAAACGCATCGTCACAAAGGGATGCTAAATCCACATCACGATTATCCCAGAACAACACAAACAAATTGAAACGAGTATTTTTGAAATGCTCTGGGATCAAAAAACTCATGATTACGACGGTTAAACGTGGACGGCAGATTTAAGAGGTTATGCACGGGCAGAATCTGAAAAATGCTCCTGCACGTTCCAGCTGAGCGGCACCGAGGCAGAACTACGGGCAGCACAACAGACAAAATGTGTTTCTTTGCTTTTTTTGGCTTCATTTTTGTCTGTGGAGCCGTTGTTTTCGCCCCAAAAGAATTAATCTTCCACACACAGACTCAGAAACGCCTTATCTGTGCGATTTCAGACCTGATCTCTACTATGCAAACACAACTCCAGGTCTGTTTTTGACGCGCTAACAACATTATAACATGACTTAAAGCTCCAAGAGCCCAGTGTTTGTTGTTTAGCTAACTGCTAACTGGTTTTCTACTGTTAACTTGATTTTCTTGTTTTAAATGTCAGGTACAAACTAAATATTTTGCGGTTGTAGACTTTTGTATTTTTAGTAGGAGCTCTTTCACATTTTAGTTGCTTATTTTAGCTTTTACCACAGAGAAAACGTCATCGCTAACCATCAACAATCGCTAATGACGTCCCTGTGGCTGTGATGCCGTCTGCATAACCTCTGTACGAAGAAAAATGATAACTGAATTGATAAATGATTGAAAACTTTGTATATGCAATGTTTTGTCCATAGAGTGTTTATATAAATGCGCATAGCTAACCTGCTAGCCGCAGCGTTCCAAACAGGAAGTGATCATGGGCTGCACTTCCGGCTCCATTGACTCTGTCTCTGCTGCTTCAGACTCATCGTTTTGGTCTTAAATGTTCGTATTAACCCTCTACATGATCCTGGAGTTATTTTGAGTTTATTTTTAAGTTGTTGGTTTTTGGGGTTTTTTTAGTTATTTTGAGGTTGTTGGGTTTTTTTTTGTTATTTAAAAAAAAAAAATTAAGTTCATTTTCTTATTTTATTTTTTATTTTTTAGTTATTGAGTTTTTTTGGGTTATTTTGAGTTTATTTTTAAGTTTGTTTATTTGTGTATTTTTATTTTTGTTTTTTTTTTGTTATTTTGAGCTTTTTTCTTATTTTGAGGTTTTTTTTGTTATTTTGATTTAAAAATTTTTTGTTATTTTGAGGGTGTTTTTTTAAGTTTTTTGTTTCTTAATTTATTGTTTAGTTATTCTGAGGTTTTTTTTTGTTTGTTTTTTTGTGTGAGTTATTTTGAGTTGTTTCTTTTATTATTATTATTATTTTGTTATTTTGAGTTTATTTTTTGGAAAAACTGTCCCCTCTCTTTGTCTCTGCTGCTGTCAGACTCGTCGTTTTGTTCTTAAATGTTCGTATTAACCCTCTACATGATCCTGGGGTTTTTATTTCACTATTGTGTCTGTAAATCAAGATATGAACATTAATAACAGACAAATCAGGTCCTTCTTTCCCCGAGGTCGCTCCTGTTAGCGTTAGCATTAGCGTTAGCAACAGGTTTGATTGACAGCGTCGCACTCACTTAGTCCATTTCTGGTTTATTTTGTTTATATTTCCATCTCTGGTACAGCGGTTATGACTCTATGAAATCCTCTGATAGATGTAAACGCACTTAAAATAAATAAATTGCTTATAAATCCAATGATCTCCCAGTGCAGATGAAACACGCAGCTCGACTCGAGTCCAGATTTGCACATTTGGTTTTACTGTGACTTGATTTGCATGGCGTTTGAACAGAGCGCACTGCGAGACGACTTATCAGGTTACGACAAACCTGCATCCGAGGAACTAGGAAGTGTAACGTGAGAGGAGCAGGCGAAGCACGCGACCTGTACGGACTCTGCGCCGTTTGAACCAGGCTGCAACGCATTGTTTTCAATCATGATTTTCAATTCTGTTTTATTTTTTTCCTTCCCAAAAAACAAGTAAACACGACTCTAAACGCACAAAACAGCCCAATTTGTCCTTCAAAACATCAAACTTTTCTCCAAACCACAAAGCTACTGTCGCCAAAAATGATCGACGACAGAAGCTCAGTTGGTCGTTTTCCTGGGACGATATTGAAATTTTGTGTGACAATTATCATGCCCAAAATAATTACGATCAATGTTTATATCACGTTAATGATTTAAAGCTGTTAAGGATATGAATAATTATAAGTTTAACTGAGAATATTAAGTATGAGCAGGGCCATCGACAGAAACGTGGGCCCCTCTGTAATACAAATTAAAAGGAAGAGGGTCCAATTCTGGGCCCCCTAACACCCTGGGGCCCCGGACAACACACCCCTTCATCCACGCTGTTGATTCGCCCCTGGATAAGTCAGTTTTTTTTTCTGCGCATTCTGTTGATATAACGGCGATTATCTTTGTTGTCGTCAATGCTTTTTAATCACGATAAACGATATTATTGCGTATTGTCTCATCCACAGTTGGTAGTGTGTGTGTGTGCGCTGGTGTGTGAATGTGTGCGTGAATGGGTGAGTGGTTCCTTGATGTAAAACGTGTGATTTGAAGGTGGAAAAAGCGTTAATATGCACAAAAAAAACACAAGTCAAAGCATCAAACAGCACTTAATGTGTCATAATCCTCACACGTCCACACACTTTCTCTAATCCGTGAGCGTCCGACGAGCAGATGACACTTCAGATGGTGTAACAGTCGTGTGGTCTGTCGCTGCGTTTCACAACATTCAGTAACATTTAACACAGACAGGGGGCGCTAAAATAAATAGTGTTACGTTTTCTGTTCTGTTCTAATGTTTCCTCGTCACAAACAGACCTGAAGTTGTGTTTTTTTTGTTTCGTTCTCACATGTTTAACACACAAACCTGCAGATTTAGGCTGAGTTCTTCTCTAAAACTGAAAGAAAACACTCTGTTCCACCTTGTGATGTCATCATGTGATGATACAGGAAGTGCTCCACTGTGTTTTTAAACTCCACACACCTTCATTTCTAGAATCATTTGGATCATTTCAGTCCTGGAGTTGCCACTTATCTCGACTGAACTAAAGGTAAAAGGAGGAGTTCACTTGGAAAAAAAAATACCACTTGATGACATCACAAGGTGGAACAGAGCATTTTGTAGACAGACTAATAATAAAGTGTTACTCAAACATGTGTGAATGAAACAAAACACAACTCCACGTCATGGTACAGGAAATTAAAAAAAAAAATCTGTCGCAATTACCTGAGAGTGTGATGCTAACCGTAGGCACTGCTCTGTCTGAAGCTGTTAGACTTTAATCTGAGTTTTAGTTTAACACAATGTGACCAGAAAGAGCTGATTTAGTTGGAACTACAACAGATGAGCTGATTTGTGTAAGCCCCACTCAAATAACATTACAGTTACAAGCTAGCTAGCGTTAGCATTAGCATTAGCCAACAGTTTTTCAGTTAGCCACTCTCACCATAAACACTCGGACTGATCACAGGCTCCTGAAAACCTGCCGTTTAAAGCCATTTTGCATTCTTTTGTCTCGAATTGCATCGCCACAACTGATGAACATTCCACCATACACATGCATACAGAACCCCCCCCCCCCACAGCGTGATGTCACTCCACAGTATCAATAGTGTCCTGCAGGAGACACGGACAGAACTATTTAAAGCGGCGTGCACAGATTTGAACATGTGACCGGCCGTCAGGCGGTGAAGCAGCTGGAGCCTCAGAACGAGCAGAACATTCAACACGGACGCACAACGATACAGGCGTCCGACCGCGAGGGACGAGGACGCACAGGAAGAGCGGAGAATCCACAGCGTTGTGCGATATTCTAGAGCAGGGGTGTCAAACGAATTTTCCCCAAGGGCCACATCAGCAAAATAGTTTCTCTCAAAGGGCCAGATGTAACGTAAAATAATTAAAACAACTACTTGCAACTCGTTAATTAACTGTTTCTGAATATATTACTTACTCAAATACTTACAAATATTGCATATGTGTGTCCATAGATATAAAATAAGGCTGTGTAACTGTGTATCTCCTGATAAACTGACATTTTAAGACAGTCATATCTCTTAATTTACCTTGGCACGGGCCACTTAAAATGACCTAGCGGGCCACATTTTGCACACGGGCCTTGAGTTTGACACGTGTTCTAGAGTAACAGTTTATAAAGACGGAGGATGACGCACGGTCAGATTATCTATGGTGGAAATGGCGTTTTAACTCTCAGTCGGCTCGTTTGTTGGCGTTTGTTGACGTTTGTTGTTATGGTTCATATCCGTGTTATTCCGGGGTCAGTCCACAAAACAAAAGCTGACACAGAGTCCGGTGTTTTCTCTGTCAAATGAAATTAAACTAAGTGAGATTATGTTTTCACCGATACAACACTGGTGTCAGATTTCAGCACCAATTTGAAAAGTTTGGTGGTTCAGACATCGACTTCCAATATATCACCTCAGCCAATATCCCATTTTCATCTATAGATTGGTTTAATAAGATGATTTACTGGTAAATGTCGGCCTAAATGTCTCAATGCAGACACGCTTTTTTAAAACTGTGCCTGAAAATTGGCACCAACACGACATCAACACGACATCAACACAGGATGAACACACCTGCAGGTTTAGACAAAGCTGCACCAACACGGGCCTCGGCTTTTATTTCCTTTTGTCGTCTTTTTACATCGACCGAGTTGGATTCATTGATGCCGAGTGGATGGGACGATGTTAAATTTTAGACTCGCGATTATCATGGCCAAAATAATCGCGATTAACGATATTATCACGATAATTATTAACCTGTTAACGTTCCGACGGCCCGGGGCCTACTTTACAACTTTACAGCAATGTACATACACTTCTGTACACACACTTCTGTACACACACTTCTGTACACACACTTCTGCACACACACACTTCTGTACACACACACTTCTGTACACACACTTCTGTACACACACTTCTGTGTCACCCACACAAACAATCTACACATCAAATTAAAGCTGCGGCGCTCGTCTTTCTGGATATGCAAACCATTTTCACCTCTAATCACCACAGCACTGACAGGAAAGACGTTTTTATAGAAAAGTCACAAAGTGTAAATCTGGACTCTGGTTCTGTCAAACATCAACATATTCACACAAAGTTGGTCTCATTTGTTCCGTAAAAGGTCCAGAGAATATAATCCAGTCAAGAAATTATGTCCACAAAATAAGATCCTCCATGTCCAATCTGCTGCAGGAAAGTACTCCAAATATGAAATCTGCTCCGTCACTTCTTTGCCTTTCTTTAGTCGATTTCAGGCATAATAAACTTCTGACAGCGCCAACTTTGTTCAGTGCTAAACACACGTGTTAGCTTGTGATTGACACCATAAGGTGGGGGCTGTGGGTTACTGAGGCCCCAGACAGTGAATCAGTGCTACAGATGACTGAAAGTTTACGCCCCACTCTTCCCCTTGTAGAATCAACCAATTACATCACACACATTTAGTGACGTTTTCCCCTTACAGCCAATGAGCAGCGGAACAGGATGATGTATCACATGGCATGGTTATTCCGTAAACAGACGTACCCGGAAGAAAATGTGTTCTCCTCAGTGCCATGCTGTCGAAATGGACCGGTCCTTGTTGCGCCGGAAGTGACGCAAGTGCCCGTCGACGAACACTTAATTTTTAAAATTAAGGCACTTTGGTGAATTGGGAAACGAGTGGATGCAGAAATGTGTGCATAATGGCGCATTTTACACACTGTTGTTTTGCGTTTTAAACATGACGAAATGGACAAACCAAAGGGAGGACGTGATCGAGGACACTGTGGATGTTTGTACAAGTTAAACTAGAGGCATCTGGACCAGGAGCGGTTCATGGCAAAGAGTAAAGATCCCACAGTGGACTCAGGAGTAAAGGACCTTATGTTTTGATGGATTGGATGCTCTTCTCGATCGGTGGTTTATTCTGCTATTGACTTAATTGTAGGTAAAATATACCGTGTATAATCGTTAGCTTTGCTTCTGTGCACATTCGGACCATGTGCTCTGACACATTTGTGTTCAGCTGTGTGAATTAGACTTAATTTGTCTATTGTTTAAACGGTGTTGTTTTATTCTGCAGTTTGTGTTATTGTAGGTACAAATCTAAGATGTGCCACATTAGCGTCTCATCTGTGCACGAGGCTCTGGGACGTTCATGTGGAGAGTCACGGATCAGACTTTGAACTATATTCTGTCAGATATCAACAAACAGACAGAGATAAGCACAGAAGCTACAAGTGTCACTGCTATGACAGAGCGCCCCCTGTGGGCAAACACCAGAACTAACATCTAAACGTTGTATTGGAACTGGAAACACGAGGCAGCGTGGTGCCGTAAAGGCGATTATAATCGTGCGCTATGATCACGATTATAAAAAAATGCCACGAACGATTAATTGTGGACCTTTTTTATCATGATTAACGAAATTATCGTATATCGTCCCATCCCTAATGCCGAGCTCACGTGCAGTGGCTCTATTTCCTTCTTTATCTTAAAAACTTCATCATATCCATTTCATGATGCGCAAAATGACCATTCAAAATCAAAACTAGTGAATTCTTCAGAGCAGAATCTTTCCCCACGTCTGTCTCACTTTTACGTTTACAGCCAGAGAGCGCCCCCCGGTGGCCGTTATAAAAATCTATAAATAAGCCGCACTGCTGTATAGGCCGCAGGGTTCAAAGCGTGGGGGAAAAAAGGTTACAGCCCGAAATTGACGGTATATTAAACTTGTATTTAACTCATTTGCCCATGGACTCACAGGCAAAGTTGCTTGTAGCTAAATCCGGCGCAGAGGATCTTTTCTCATCAATGTTTTCTGTCACTTTTAAATAAATAAATAAATGAATTTGGATCATTTTTACCTCATGCTTTGCCTTTGTATTGTTTGATATCAGGTTTTGGCAGATACTTAAAGCCAAAGTATCGGAACAGAATTACACAATAACTGCAGAAAGTGGTGCCATTTTTCAGCCCCAAAGACGAATTTAAAACATAAAAATAACACGGCAAATCTGTGACATAATCTCAAACAACAGGAGATAGTTCAACTTTGTGGTTCATAAACTGCAATATTTCCTTCAAAAACAGTGTCCCATAGAGTTACTTTTTTCCCCCGTGTCTTTTAACGACCTGTTTTTGTTGTGTCTTTTCACAGTTTTAATACATTGATACTCATATTTTTCCTGTATATTTTTGTTAGTAGTTGATAGAGAATTCTTATTTTTTGTAAGTATATCTTCCATAGTCGATCGTTTTTTGTTTCGTCGGTCACGCTGGTTCCTTAGCCTTTGTTAGCTTGGCTTCTTTTATTTGACCTGGTGAGTCTGGACGTTCTGTTTTCGTTTTTTATTTTGCGTAGGGAAAGTTTATGGGGAGGTTTTTGTTAGCGTAGGGACGACGGCGCTGGCAGCTTCTACGGCCGTGTTTAGAGTCGTCCGGCCGGCGCAGTGGCCTTATTTTTCATTGTCCGGCTCACCATGGGCTTTTTTGTTTGTTCCTTTGTGGGTTTTTTGGACACGGGGTTTGTGAAGGTTTTTTTTTTTCCAAACTTAAGAAGAACCAGAAGTTAAGAAAAGTAATAAACAGCTCTGAACCCTTGTCCTTGTGTCCTGTGTCCTTCTTAAAATCTCTTGGGTCATAACAGTTTCACAGACTGAAATGATTTGTTTTATGTTTAATATCTCCAGTTCCTTGTCCAAACCAAATGTAAAACTGGCACAAAGTTCAACGTCTCCTCCGTCAGAACAAATTAACATAAATGAGATTAGGTTTTCACAAGAGCCGCACAAAGTGGTGCCATTACTCAACCCCGAAGATTTAGTGAGTTATAAAAACTTTAAACCACAAAGACAAGATTCAACATTTGTAGATTAGAAGTTTCAAAATCAGTGAATCTCCCAGAGTTTTACAGACACTGGCCTCCATTTAAAAGGTCCTGTATTACACAAAACTGATGCTTTAAGTCAATTTCTAATATAATACACAAACACACCTGGACCCCTCCCTCTTTTATATTTGTATTATTATTTTTATTATTATATTGTATTTATTTTTTTAGTATATGTCTGTTGTTCCATTTATGTAATAACTTTGTATATTGATTTGATTACTATTATCATTATTATTATCATTATCATTATTATTTATTTTTTTTTACTTTACCTATTAAAAACTTTAATTGAAATTTCATTAAAAAAAAGTAAAACAAAAACAGACCTGGAGTTGTGTTTTGTTTCATTCACAAATGTTTGAGTCACACTTTATTATTTGTCTGTCACATCTACAAAGCTCAAAATGCGACGTTCCACCTTGTGATGTCATCAAGTGGTAGTTTTTTAAGTGAACTCCTCCTTTTACCTTTAGTTCAGTCGAGATAAGAAACAACTCCAGGACTGAAATGATCCAAATGATTCTATAAATGAAGGTGTGTGGAGTTTAAAAACACAGTGGAGCACTTCCTGTATCACCACATGATGACATCACAAGGTGGAACGGAGTGTTTTCAGTTTGAGAGAAGAACTCTTTGTGTGTGAATGAAACAAAAAAAAACCCACACAACTCCAGGTCTGTTTGTGATGAGAAAACAACATTAAACCAGATCAGAAAACAGCGTCACACGGGCCCTTTAAATTATGACGTCATCAAATTCCAAACAGTGAACACGACTTATTCAAATGTTATGATCTGGACAACGACTGACCGCAGAGCGTGACGGCGTGGAAATGGCGTTCTTACATCTCCACTTGAATTCTCATTAACAGGCCAAAACTGCTGAACGTCGCCTTTGTTCCTTTTCCAAGTAGGTCGAGTGTGGGACACAAAGTTCACAACTCATTTTCTCCAAGAATTTTCTGTGTGTGTGTGTCAGGGTAAATTTCATGCACATAATATGAGATAAGCGGCGTGTTTGTCTGTCGCGCTGACGAACGGCCGAACTGCGAAGACTTCAACGCTCCTTAAAACGCCAAATATGACACAAAATAGACTTTCGTGAGCGTTAAACCGTGTTCTAAAGCTGTTAGCGCATCAAAAACAGACCTGGAGCTGTGTTTTGTTTCATTTACACATGTTTGAGTCACACTTTATTATTAGTCTGTTAAATCTACAAAGCTAAAAACGCTCTGTTCCACCTTGTGATGTCATCAAGTGGTAGGTTTCACATTAACAGCTCCTTTTACCTTTTGCATCGTACAGATTGTCAATTCCAGGGCTGAAATCATCAAAATTATTCTAGTCAAGGTGAAGGAAGTTTAAAAATACAGCGGAGAACTTCACTTCCTGTATTACCTGATGACATCACAAGGTGGAACAGAGCGTTTCTCAGCCTAAATCTGCAGGGTTTGTGTGTTAAACTTGTGTGAATGAAACCAAAAAAAAAAAAACTCCAGGTCTGTTTGTGACAAGGAGACATCATTATAATAACACAGATCAGAAAAAGCGTCATATTTGAGCTTTAAACAAAAGGTAAACAGTCATTTCCAACATGGCCGCCGTCTTTTCTTCTCTTTCGACTGCTGCGCTTTAACCAGAAGAGTCTGATTGTGATTCTACTGTTCAAGGGTCAGTCGAGTGGCAAACGTAAACAGTTGCGGCGGTGCAGACTGTGGAATGTCCGTGCCACACTGACCTACTTTTGAACCGTTAAAAAAAAAAAAAAAAAAAAAAAAAAAAACAGGAAAAGTGTTGAGTCTGTGATCTTTGACTGGGCAAATTAACAAGGAAATCAACTTACAAGTCATGTGGAAAATCCGCACAGAAACAAGTGGAGCCAGTGAGAGCACGACTTTAATAATATAATCTCAAGATGATGGTGATTTACAGCTGGGATTTGTGTTTTATTCTGTTTAAAGTCGACTCTTAAAGGGCCGTTACACTGTTTTCTGATGTGTTTTAATGTCATTTCCTGGTCATAAACAGATCTGGAGTTGAGTATGTAGTCTGTTTTTGAGGCGGTAACAGCATTAAAACACGGATTAAAGGTCACAAGAGTCAGTTTTGCATAATAAAAGACGTTTAAGAGGAGGCATATTGTGCTTTTGTCTGCTTTATAGTTCTAATCTATGACAGACGTGGATCATTACGTCATATTTTTGGATAATTTAACTCACACAATTGATCCAAAAGAAACTTGCCGATTCGCTGTTGCCAGTTTACAGTACATTAGAGGTGGAAGAAGTACTCAAGTCTGTAATTTAAGTAAAAGTACAGATAGCAGAGCAAAATAGTACTTAAGTAAAAGTATCACATAAAAAAATCTACTGAAGTAAAAGTAATAAAGTACAACTTTAAAAATGTTCTTGAAGAGTAAAAAGTAAAAGCAGATCTCACAGATTCTGAGTCTTATAAAGCTTCAAATGTGATTTTGATAAAGATTTGAGCTGAATTTTGTTCAGAAAGAACTGAACTGATGCTTTTTTCTCTGTTTTTATTTGTATATTTTTGTTTTGCTCAAATTCTGAACGTGTTAAAAATAAACCCTTTCCAGCAGGTCTCAGACTATAATAAAAATACTGCTCTCAAAAGCAGTAAAAGTGAAAAGTACACACTGTAAAATGTACTTAAGTACAGTACAGAAGCCTGAAATTTATACTTGGGTACAGTACTTTACTACTTTTATTTTGTTATATTCCACCTCTGCATCACTGTAATCGTCAGGACAAATGCTGCTCGTCACTAAACAAAGTCAAAAGATGGACTAAAATGGAATAATATGGGTTTTTGAGGCATCGCCATGGCAACACCGTGCAAAATACAAACTTGGTCCCTGGGACTTTTTTTGACGGGAACGTTCTGAAGAGTCATTGTGCCAAATTGCACGTTCTTCACTGAAGATAGTAAGTTGTTATAAGACTTTGAAATGGATGAAAATTTTAGCAGTTTCCCTTTAGGATAACATGGGCTCTTTCACACATCGCCATGGCGACGCAGTGAAAGAAATGACATGGGTCCCATCGACTTTTTTGACCGGGATGTCCTGAAGAGTCATAGACCCGTCTCCAAACTGACAATAAAACCTCTATATATTATATTATATTATATTATTATATATACCTCTATATATGAACATAAACTTAAACAAAAGGTGTCAGCCTGAGCTAAACACATCAGCTCTTTACAATACAAAACATAAATGTATTTTTAATCATCTATTTTTGGACTTTTCTTCTATCCCTAGGTTTCAGAATGATTACAGAATTTGTACTGTTGCCATAGCGATTAAAACTTTAAAACAAAATATGATATCTATGAATGGATTGGATGAATACTGGGGGGGGGGGGGGGGTGTCTCAGTTGCTTAGTAACCGGGTAAAACACTTTCCCTGCTCTCTGATTGGTTGGTTGTGTTCTTTATGATGTCACACTGAACATTATGACATCACCTCTGCTCTGCACCAAAACATATGTACCTGTAAGAAGAACGACAACAAACTCACAACAGTCGATCCTGTAGAAAACACAGAGACGATCAGTCACGATCACGATCAGACGAACAGTTTAATTTATTATTCAAATATAGAGCTGCAAACTCTAAACCACAGGCGAAAAAACACACTAGAAATGGAAACGAGAGAAAGGGTAGACGAGCTGGTTTACGGTTCGATCAGTCAAGACTTGGAGCAGTCTTATGGTTTTAAATCTGTACTGGACTCGCTGGAGAAAGAGAACTTCACCCTGAGACAGGAGATCCTACAGGCCAAACTGGAGGCTTGTGGTGAGATGGGGAGATGTGTTTTACTCAAATTCGCAGTGGAAGCGGCGTTCAAAGAAAACAAAGCTCTTAAAGAGCAGAAACAGCAGCTCACACAAAAGAACGAGCCCACGAAACAGCTCGACAAGGAGGTGGCAACAGAGGAAAGACCTTCAACCTCGACCTCGGAAAACCTTCAAGTCGGAGCTGAAAACGAGGCGGTTCTGGAGGTCACAGGCTTAGGTGATGTAACAACTGTGAAACCAAAACCTCAAGAGGGAGTTTTGAAAGAGCGCCACACTGAGGTCAAATCGGAAAACGTTCAAATCCGAGCTGAAATCGTCACAGAATCACGTGATGAAACAACTGAACGACAGAGATTTGAGACCTACAGCAAACTGGAAGATAAAGTCAACTGGTTAAGAATCCAGAAAGACCGTTGGCAAAACGAACGTGACAGCTTGAAAACCAAATTCTGTCAAACTGATGATTGGAGCCAGCGCCACCTGGAGTTAGTAACCGAGAAAGATCTTGTTGTAGAAACTGCAAAACGCCTGCATGACAAAATATCAACACTTGCCCCGAAATTGGCTGCAGTAAAGAATTTCAAAATGAAAAGTAAAGATGTGGCGAAGATGGAAGGCGTCTTAAAAAGTGAAAATGAGAAGTTAACGCGACATTTTCAGGAAATAACAAAACAAGATGATGACAAGTTAACGGAGTTTGCAAATAAACAAAAACACAAGATGATAGAGGATCTTCAACGTGAGAATAGTGACATTCTGCAGACAATTAAAGAGGCTCAGAATGAAATTATACACTTGAAAGCCTTGTCCGATTGTTGTCAGGACATTTTCAGGCCCAAGGCAAAGCCAATGAGTGAGAAGGTGCAGAAAGAACAGAAACTTCTCACCAAACTGAACGAGACTCTCAGACTGTCTGAGAGAGACAAGGTCAAACATGCGAAGGAGTTTGACGAGTTGAGGATGGAGTACTCGAGCTTGTGTCAAGAAATCCACGAGTTGAATCCGGAGATTAAAGACGCTAGCTTGATAAAAGTTCATCTGAATACGGTGCAAAAGGAGGAGAAGTTTATGATGCAAAGATATTACATCGTAGCAAAGGAGCTCTCGAGATTTATGAGGGCTAAGAATGACCAGGAACTGTTAGCGGTCAACGACAAATATCTAAATTTGCGAAGAGGAATTCTACAATTAGAAAACCAACACAGGAAGGTGACGCTTTTGGATGATGCGACGAGAGCGAGTTTGGAAGAGGAGTTTGAAAGCTTCAGATCAAAACTGCCTCAAGATGGAGAGTGGAAAGAGCGCCACCTCCAGTTAGAAATGGAGAAAAATCGCATCTTAGAAGATATCGATCGTATGGATGAACAAATGTCAAGGATGATTCAGATATTGGCTGATAATGAGATGTTGAAAAGGAAATGCGCACTATTAGAGTTGACCAACAGCGACCTAAGAAGAAAAAATGAAGAATGGAAGGAGCATCTTTCCAAAATAACCAAAGAATATGAAGAAGAAAAAGTGCAAACCTCCAGATGTGACCAAATGCTCCTTGAGATAAACCGTCTGAAGAGATCAAATCACCAAATCCAGCAAAACATCGACCAAAGGAAAAGCAAAATTACAAACAGCATCATCATATCTGATTCTCAAAAGCGAATCGATATGGAATTAGAAGCTCAGAAAGCTCAAAACAAGGAATTGCTAAAGAAACAAAAAGACATTCAGCACAAACTGCTCAAGCTTCGAAAGTCTGAGGGAGCGTTGCACAGATTCCCATGTGACACTGAAGAACAGGAAATTCTCTACAGATTTAACAGAACAATTCGTGAACTGGAGCAGGATGTCGAAGAGTCTCGCTCGATAAAAGTCGATTGGAAGATGATAAAAGGGCTGACACAAAGAAACAAGGACTTAAAGAAGGAGCTTGTAAGACTGAGGAAGGCCAAGGAAGAACAGGAGCTGTTACTGGTCAAAAAGCAAAAGGCGGAATACCAAAATGAAAATCTACAAAAGCGGAATGAATGGCAAGAAAAACAATACAAAGAGAAGCATTTCCAATCGTGCAGAGAAGAACTGGTGACGGCCTTGAATGACATCTTACAGGAACGGAAGGGCCGGTTGAGGAACTAAATCAGAACTCAACCAGGACTAATCCCGGACTATCTATGGTCGTCCTAACTAATG
This sequence comes from Periophthalmus magnuspinnatus, assembly GCF_009829125.3. NCBI lineage: Eukaryota > Metazoa > Chordata > Actinopteri > Gobiiformes > Gobiidae > Periophthalmus > Periophthalmus magnuspinnatus. Next base: position 32,858,156 of record NC_047131.1, on the reverse strand, counting down.
TTTGATCTGTGAATAGACCTGGGGTTATGCTGGCATTTGAACAGCTGTAGGTCACTGAAGGCAGACACAAACGAGGACTAAACGAGGACCAAACCTGGACTAAACCCGGACTACCTTTCAGTGGTCCTACCAAACGTTTGTACTGTGACTAGACCTACAGCTATGTTAGCATTCTAATGTAGAAGTAGGTCACTAAAGGCAGACACAAACGAGGACTAAACCTGGACTAAACCTGGACTAAACCTGGACTATATACTGTGGACTTAATCTATTTTAAAATGCTCAATTAATAAAAAGTGTATATAGAGCAAAAATCAAGCCTTGGTGTAAATTACTTTAAATAATAAAATTAATCTGCATTTCAAATACATTTTTCATGTTTGTGTGACAGTAGCAGTGATTTCTGTAAAGTCACTACATCGATCCCGTCGTGTTCTGGTGTGATGCGTGGTCCGGTGCGTTACAAACAGGAAGTGATCATGTGTGCACTTCCTGCTCCAGCGACTCTGGCTCCAATTCACTTTACATTAGAAAACTTGTATTTTTATCTCTGTATTGTGTCCGTAAATTAAGATATGAACATTAATGAGTGACAAATCAGGCACCTTGTTTTCCCGAGGTCACTCCTGCTAGCGTTAGCAACAGGTTTGATTAGCAGCCTTGCCAAGCGCCCGCCCCTTGCTGAACAGTGGCGTGGGCCGGAGGGGGCGTTACCCTGAACAGCTTCGGTCCAGATTGGCTCTTTGGCTGCGATAATATTCACGGTCAAAATTCCAAATATGGAGTCTGGCTCCAAATTCACTCTGGAACCGCCGCCTCGATGAGCTTCAGTTGGAGCTGAACGCTGTGGGTGACGTCACACACACAAAAAAAGAAAGAAAAAAAAAAATAATAAAAAAAAAAAACATTAAAAATAACAAAAAATAATAATAAAATAAAAATAACTAACCCTCTTCTCCCTCAAAATAACAAAAAAAAAAACAAACTCAAAATAACAAAAACTCAAAATAACTAAAAAAAAAAAAAGAGCGGGTTAATATGAACATTTAAGACCAAAATGAGTCTGACGGAGCAGGAAGTGCGTCTGTGCTCACTTCCTGTTAGCACGGCGGCTAGCAGGTTAGCTATGTCCATTTATATAAACAGTCTGTGATTCTATACATCTTAGATCACACATTTTGAGGTCCTCTGTACGTAGACCTGTCACGAAAACACATTCTGAAGCACGACATTTAACGATAAAAGACTCACTCACTCACTTCTTTACACAGTCTATGGAGAAAACACACCAAAGTAGTTCTTGTTTATTTTTATGAATACAAGGGCTACTCTCGGCTGGACAATGACGTTTGACCGGGTTCGAGACGTGACAGAGGTCGTGACGTCCCTCTGTATAAAAACATACAGACTGATGTCAATCAGGATTCACCAGGAAATAAACTCTTCATAAACTAATAAAAACTGTAACATAACGCCTCTATCAGGCAATATGCCAACTTCAAAAACCAAGGCAGAGTACAGAGATTAAAATGACTTAAGCACCAATTAATTACAGTTTAATGGAGTTAAAGGTCCTGCGTTACACAAAATGATCCTCATGTGTTATAAAACTGTTACCTCATCAAAAACAGACCTGGACTTGTGTTTTGTTTCATTCACACATGTTTGAGTCACACTTTATTATCAGTCCGTCACATCTACAAAGCTCAAAATGCGACGTTCCACCTTGTGATGTCATCAAGTGGGAGTTTTTTCAAGTGAACTCCTCCTTTTACCTTTAGTTCAGTCGAGATAAGAGACAACACCAGGACTGAAATGATCCAAATGATTCTATAAATGAAGGTGTGTGGAGTTTAAAAACACAGCGGAGCACTTCCTGTATCACCACACGATGACATCACAAGGTGGAACAGAGTGTTTTCAGTTTGAGAGAAGAACTCAGCCTGAATGTGCAGGTTTGTGTGTTAAACATGTGACTCCAGGTCTGTTTGTGACGAGGAAACGACATTAGAGCAGAGATCAGAGAATTCCGTCGTATCGTCCTTTTAACTGATTTGAGATTTCGTTCGTGTCGCCAAACTCTGCCGCACCGACGATGACTCGGAGCCGGAGCCAGACTTCTGGACACTTGGGAGGCGTCCAGCTGCTTAGGACGCAGCAGGACGGGTCTGCGGAGCACTTCCTCCCGCTCTGGTCTTTCAATGTTTTCCAAATCCACTGAGCTTTTCAAGGCCCCGGGCAACTACTGAACAGCAGGGAACTTATGCAAGAAATCTGCAGACGAGGGAGTCGAGAGGGGATTTATCCAGACCGATACCGATACTGTTTGTTTAGAATCCAGAGCACACAACGGCGGATGAGCTCGGACGATATTTAAGGCTGATTTGAATCATTTTCCTCATGTGATGTAATTTAAATGTACTCCAAACCGGTAAAAGATCACATCTGTGCAGTCACGTTTGTGCAGCCGTGTCTCTGTATTAAAGCGTTAATATAAAAGATTTGTTTGGATTTTTACGCTGCTGATCGATCAAAACAACGTCTGTAATCGCCAACAAACATAACTGCGATTAAGTCAGCAGAAAGCGCAAAAAAAAACTACTTCTCCCTGATGGTCTCCTCGAGATCACTGTTATTTTCACTCAAAACAGTGGTTCAGTGGTTTACGGTTCTGCTTAGCAACGCTGTCAATCAAACCTGTTGCTAACGCTAACAGGAGCGACCTCGGGAAAAGAAGGACCTGATTTGTCTGTTATTAATGTTCATATCTTGATTTACAGACACAATAGTGAAATAAAAACCCCAGGATCATGTAAAAAAATTTTTTAAAAACAAATACTCAAAAAAAACAAAAACAAAAAACTCAAAATAACTTTAAAAAAATGTATAAAATAAAAATAACTAACCCTCTTCTCCCTCAAAATAAGAAAAAAAAATAAACAAAAACTCAAAATAACTAAAAAAAACAAACAAACAAACAAAAAACTCTAAATAACTATATAAAAAATGAAGACAATAAACTAAAACAAAAAAAACAACATTCAAAATAAGAAAAAAAATTAATAAAATAAAAATAACTAACCCTCTTCTCCCTCAAAATAAGAAAAAAACAAAAAACAAACAAAAACTCAAAATAACTTAAATGTTCGTATTAACCCCCTCTTTTTTTTTAAGACCAAAATGAGTCTGACGGAGCAGGAAGTGCGTCTGTGCTCACTTCCTGTTAGCACGGCGGCTAGCAGGTTAGCTATGTCCATTTATATAAACAGTCTGTGATTCTCACTGAAGGCATCAAAACTATGAATGGGCACAAATGGAATGAAGTAAATCCAAAAATAAACCCAAGATAAACTCCAAAACTGTTTTAGATTTAAATTTCTGCTTTGGACACTTGGCCTCGGTCTCAGCTGTGCCTTCTCTGGGCCACGAAATGCCAAGTGTTTGCAGCTGTTTAGTCGAGTTATTTCACTTTTTTTGCTTGTTACATAATTCTATACATCTTACATCACACATTTTGAGGTCCTCTGTACGTAGACCTGTCACGAAAACACATTTTGAAGCACGACATATAACGATAAAAGATAATATTTAAACTACTTCACTGATACAATTAAAATAAAGCCAATATAAAATGAGGTAAAGCAAGATAATCCCAATAAAAACATTTAAAACAGGCCGTCTCGTTAAAAGGCCAGAGCTGCAAGAAATAAACAGTGGAACGAAGTGACACTTAACCATAAAAGTGACTTATTCAACCCTCCACACCTCAAATCTTATCATATTCCAACAAAAATAACAAAAATCTCTACAATTTTGCAAAGAATAAGTCCCAACGATATAGTGATTATTACAACAGCTGTATCTTTGTGTATATAAACTGCAGAAAGTCGGAAACGTAAAGAAACTGTGCCCAAAATTTTGACTTGTGGTGGGGTTTTTTTCACTTTTGACACAATAACAGCAACAACAACAAAACAACAAAATAACAAAATAACACGCTGCTACAGAGATGAAGTGTAGCCTGGCAAATCCAGACTGAAATCCCTCTGTGTTTTTTATACAGATCGATACGAGTCTGGTCCCCACGTCCTCTGTTGCGTCTCAGCCTCGTCAAACGTCATTGTCCAATCAGATTTGTTTATTTCAGTGACATGTGAAGCTCATTCGTCACATGATCAGGGGTGTAGCTCCAATTTCTCGGCCCTGGTACAAATAATCTTGGTGGACCCACGTGATGAAAAATGCACATTATAGACTTTGTGAGGGGCCCCCTCTCTGCACTGGGCCCTGGGTAAACAGCACTTTTACCTCTCTTAGCTCTGACACCCCTGGTTGTGATTTACAAATAAAATCAAATGTATTTTACCTCAGATTAACACAGTTTATGCTCATTAATTATGCAGAAATCACGTCATATTTTTCAGCCTCCCGTGATTTTTTCCCCTTTCTTATTTCCGATACAGACGGACCACGCTTGTCCCTGATTGGCTTATCCACCTGTCAATCACGCCCATTTAAAAACAGGTTCACATGTTCGTAAACTGTTGAAGTGTGTGTTTTGGATCCCGGGCAAACCTAAGTGTCTCCTAGCAACCATAAACTGTACTGGGATGATGTCATTCGCATGCCACAGCGACTCGCGCTCCAGGTCACGCAGTAAAACCATTAAAGCTTAATAGCACGTCTCGGGTTACACTGACAGTGATGTGGAGGAGATTTTTCCCATAGTGCTGTCAGGATCCGGATCTGTCAGACTCGAGCACAGACTGTATGTACAAATGGACTTAGCTAACCTGCTAGCCGCCGCCGCCGTGTTCCAAACAGGAAGTCGTTATGGGCGCGCTCCCGGCTCCATCGACTCGAGAAAACTGGCCCCTCTCTCTGGACCTGCTGCTGTCAGACTCGTCAGTTTGGTCGATTTAACCCACTCTACACGATCCTGGGCTTCATTTTTTTGTGTTATTTTGAGTTTATTTTTTAAGGGTTTTTTTTTTAGTTATTTTGAGTTTTTGTTTGTTTGTTTTTTTTTCTTATTTTGAGGGAGAAGAGGGTTAGTTATTTTTATTTTATTTATTTTTTTGTTATTTTGAATGTTGTTTTTTGTTTTAGTTTATTTTCTTTATTTTTTTTATAGTTATTTAAAGTTTTTTGTTTGGTTGGGTTTTTTTGTTATTTTGAGGGGTTTTTTGTTTGTTTTTTTGTTATTTTGAAGGTTGTTTTTTATTATAATTTTGTTTTTTTTAGTTATTTTGAGGGATTTTTTTGTTTATTTTCTTTCTTTCTTTTTTTGTTATTTTGAGTGGGGTTTTTTTAGGTGCTTTTTTTTAAGTTTATTTTTTAATTTTTTTGATAAATTGTCCCCTGTCTCTGTCCCATTTTGGTCTTAAATGTTCGTATTAACCCTCTACATGATCCTGGGGTTTTTATTTCACTATTGTGTCTGTAAATCAAGATCTGAACATTAATAACAGACAAATCAGGTCCTTCTTTCCCCGAGGTCGCTCCTGTTAGCGTTAGCAACAGGTTTGATTGACAGCGTTGCTAACCGTCCACTCCCTGCTAAACCAGCGGTGTGGGGGCAGGAAGGGGCATTACCTTCGACAGCCTCGCTCCTGATTGGCTCTTTGGTTGCTATGATACTCACGGTCAGTATTCCAAACATGAAACTCAGCTCCAGATTCGCCTCTGTTCCTGCTTTAGCCTCGATGAGCTTCATTTGGAGCTAAACGCTGTGGTGACGTCACACTCGCTCGGTCCACGTCTTTAAACTGTCTGCGCTTCTGTCGATGTTTCAGATTTTTCAGACTCGGGGGGGCAGGAGGGGGCAGTTTGGTGCAGTTTGGTCCGGTTTGTGCTGACTCAGGTTCCACATAAACAAAAGTTCAGCTGCTGCTTCACATTTTAATCAGACGACAGTTGGACGTCCTCAGATACTCGGACAAAACAGAGAAGCATTTACAAGAACGAGCTCCCCGCGACATCAGAAACAGCAACTGAAGTAACAGAAGTAACCCAGTATCCAAAATACATACGATGAATTACTAAATTTGAGTCTGGTACAGTTACTTTTTCATTTGGAGGTAATCAGAGTACAGTTACTTTTCTAAATTTAAAGAAGTACTTTCACACCTTCTCACAATAACACATTTTTAAGTGTGATAAAACGCAATATATATGTAAACACAGATGGTACACGATAAAATAACCAAATTATAAAGCAGAATTATTCCTAAAAGTATGTTAAAAAAGTATAATAAAATTGAACTGCAATAAATAGATAACAAATGCAACACTTAAGAAATTAGTTTGAGTCTATAATCAGTCAGAGAAGTTCAGAATTTGACTCTAATTTGATCTACAGCTCAAAGTTTTGCTCAGGAGGGAAATATGTTGTTTTTTTCTGTACTAAAAAAAACTACTGACCGCTAAAAATGACCGTTCCAACTGACACATACAGAATTTACAGTCAATATTTTGATTATCGTGACGTTGTGTGAACTGATCACACAATGTTGGCGTCAAACTGCTGCATTTTAGTGAAGAAAACAGCCAACAGCGCTCGTGTGATGAGACGTGTGAGTTTTATTTCTATAATCGTGATAAATAAATGGAAAATAAACATAAAGGCGTTTTTTTTTATGGTAAAAGGTCAGGGTCGTTTTTACGCGGCGCTTTTCCATTTTCAAGTCACTCAAAGCTCTTTACATCGAGGAAACAATCACACATTCACACACAGACGCTGGGGGCGAAGTGGGTCAAGTGTCCTGCCCAACGACACAACGACAGTATTCATCTGTGGGAGCTGGAATCGCACCGCCAACCTGTGGTCAGTGGATGAATGCTCTACCAACTGAGCCACTGTCGCCTCTTTTTAAATCCTTGGTCATGTTTTTACACAATAATACAACACAACTCGAAGTAAAAGTATTCAAAGTATTCAGAATACTGTACTCTGATTGGTCCATTTAACAGAAAACATTACAACAAACATTTTAAAGCAGCATTTTGTCACGACTATCACGATATTGACTTTTTCTTTGCAAAAATGGGGGATTTTGTGTTTTATTTTTGTTGTAATGGAAGATTTGAGCTAATTGTGGCTAAACACTGGAACATTCTGCTGTTTATTTGTTTCAGCTCATGTCTTTTAATGAAACAGTTGATTTAAAATGGTTCCCGGGGATTATTTTGCATTATTTCAATCTTAATCAGTCGCATAAAGTATCAGTAGTTTCAATATTATCGTTTATCGCGATATTTCTCTGTGCTTTGGAATGTTTAGTTGTCCTGACAGGTCTGTATTCTGTAACTAAACACATTTTTGAAGTATTCTTCCCGTCACTGAGCAGGACAGGTGTAGTCTTCAGGCCGTCCTGTGCGGGAGGGATTAGAAAGTGACGGACGCAAAGGTCAATATAAGAGATCGATGCAGCTGATGTTCATCACCGCCGAGAGACACAGAGGAGCTCGTCCGGAGGAAACGCCTGTCAGGTTCAGATACGACTCTCCATCTGAGCAGAGTGTCAGAGTCGATCTGTGCTGTACGGACCGAGGAAGGGCCGAGGAAGGGCCGAGGAAGGACCGAGGAAGGACCAAGGAAGGACCGAGGAAGGACCGAGGAAGGGCTGAAGAAAGACTGAGGAAAGACCGAGGAAGGACCGAGGAAGGACAGAGGAAAGACAGAGGAAGGGCCGAGGAAGAACCGGGGAAGAGCTGAGGAAAGACTGAGGAAAGACTGAGGAAGGACAGAGGAAGGACAGAGGAAGGACCGAGGAAGGGCCGAGGAAGGGCCGAGGAAGAGCTGAGGAAGAACCAAGGAAGAGTTGAAGAAAGACTAAGGAAGGGCCGAGGAAGGGCCGAGGAAGGGCCGAGGAAGAGCTGAGGAAGAACCAAGGAAGAGTTGAAGAAAGACTAAGGAAGGGCCGAGGAAGGGCCGAGGAAGGATCGAGGAAGAGCTGAGGAAGAGCTGAGGAAGGACCAAGGAAGAGCTGAGGAAGGACCGAGGAAGAGCTGAGGAAGAGCTGAGGAAGGACCTAGGAAGAGCTGAGGAAAGACTGAGGAGAGAGCGACTGATATGGGATTGTTCAGAATCCAAAGAAACCAACAGCTGATTACCTCTGCCGATGTTTTTGGGCCGACATGCAGCACTGATTCTGATAACTTTCCTCAAATGATTTAATCTGAATGTAGAACAAACCACAGACTGTGTAAAGAAGTGACTGACTGAGTGTGACGTCACAAGCTCATCGATGCTAGCAGTTACAGCGGCTAATTTAGAGCCGAGGTCCGTATTTGGGATTCCGAATGCAAGTATCATAGCAACCAAAGAGCCAATCAGGAGCAAAGCTGTTTAAGGCAACGCACGCCGCCCGCACCGCTGGTTTAGCAGAGAGCGTGTCCCTAGCAACAGATTTGATTGACGGTGTTGCTAACGCTAACAGGAGCGACCTCTGGGGAAGAAGGACCTGATTTGTCTGTTATTAATGTTCATATCTTGATTTACAGACACAATAGTGAAATAAAAACCCCAGGATCATGTAGAGGGTTAATACGAACATTTAAGACCAAAATGAGTCTGACAGACGCAGGGACAGAGAGAGGACACATGATAATTTCCTGTTTTGAACGTGGCGGCTAGCAGGTTAGCTATGTCCATCTATGGTACAAACTCATTCACAATTTTCTTCTACTACAAACTGGTTAAGAGAGCTGTTTCGCTGGACGATCTTTGGACTAAAGTCTTCAAATTCATCTTTACACGTATATTATTCATGCATATTTGAGCAGCTGGTTGTGCTAAACAAAATATCGCCCTCTGCTGGAGATTTAAGGCCGATAGCCAATACGCTAAAAAGTGCAAATATCGACCAACCGATATACAAGTTTATCTCTAGGGCTGAGCAACACGATGATGAAAAACAAATAAATCAGGATTCACAAATGTTCTCTTTTCGCTCAAATAAAAACACTTTCCCCACCCGCTCATCCTATTGGTCAGACTCATAAATGAACAATGATCTGAGGGATTTAACCAACTGAAATGTGGTGTGAACTTCCAGAAGAATCAGAGGACTTTAGTTTTTTAAGTTTACAGAAATTGTGATTGTGATATTCATTTCTGTCGCCCACCACAGGTCCAGGTGCTCGCTAATAAAACTCACAACTTATCCGACAAAAACATGAGCCGCCGCTGCTGCTGCTGCTCACTCCACGGCCGCTCTGAGCACTTTCCTGAGGACGACTAAGGGCAAAGGCATAAACATGTCAAGCCGTATTGTCTCTTCAGATCAACAGAACATCAGCGACTGAACTCAAGGACTCAGCCTCCGAAACAAACCCAGCACCTCTGCAAGAACCCCGGGTCAAACGAGGGCAGGGGGCCTCTCCACGTCCACACAGCATGACTCAGACGACACGACATTAAAGGATTAAAACGGGAAAAATACCAAATACTAATTAATATTCATAAATGACCTCAAGACTCGTGTAGGATAATGGTCTGGTGTTATTGTCTCCGTCAGTGAAGCAGCTACTTTAACCTTAACCAGGGCCGGTCCAGCAAATAAGCGGACTAGGCAGCTGCTTAGGGCCCCGAGGCCAGAAGAGGGCCCCCCCACATTGAAAATAATATAATATATCAGGTTTTATTGGAAACAGGGCTTGTGCGTTTACAGCAGTCTAAATATCCCTCTCAAACATCCCTCTTACATTTGTTTTATATCTATAATAGCAAAATTTACTGCTCCTGCTACATTTGTTTTTGAGTCGGGCAGAGGTGAGGGCAGCTCTGTGTTTACACCGGAGCGAGGACCCGACATAATGTAAATATAAGCCCAATGTCGCAACTGGAACACGTTAAAATCCACCAGAAATGAAGAAAAAATGTGTAGAATTTCAAAAATCTTGATCCTCGCTTCTATGTTTGTGTTCTGTTCTTGTGCCTGGAGCAGCTGTGACGTTGTGGATGTTTTCAGTCTGATGTTGATCTTAAAAACGCAAATACTCAAGGTCAAGGAGACGAGCGGAGTCAGAATGTGTCAAATGTGAATCAGTTTTTAAATCGAGGCTCGGACGGTTCAGTTTATCTGTGCATGTGACTGAAAGGGGTTTTATTCTGCGCTTTTCGCTTTTAATCTTAATTTTATGATGATTATTTGTGATTTGATTTGTTGTATTGTGATTTTAAAGTCTTTCTTAGTCCGTAAAGCACTTGTGTACAAACTGTGCTGTAAAAAAATCAGCTTGCCTTGGCTTGAATAAACTTATAACTGAGGAAAAATAGATCCACTGCAGAGGGGCCCCAGAGACAAATTCAGCCTAAGGCCCCCCTGAAATCTGCGTCCGGCCCTGCGTTAATGTCACACTCTGCACATTAGGACATGAGGAGGACGTGAAGAGGACATGAGGAGGACATGAGGGTGTTCTGCAGCAGATTTCAGGCTGTAACAGGCTTAAAGTGAGTGGACAAACACAGACCTGGCACAAAACCAAGGATGCACCATTACAGAGACATGTGGGGACGAGAAAACACCTCCAACACCTCCAGCACTCCCTCTGCTCCTGTACAGCCATGCAAACACCTCCACTGCTCCTGTACAACCAGCAAACACCTCCACTGCTCCTGTACAACCAGCAAACACCTCCACTGCTCCTGTACAACCAGCAAACACCTCCACTGCTCCTGTAAAAGCAGCACATGCCATTCCTCCACACACCACAGCCTCAGATCACTTTACCTCACAGTCCTCAGTCTTTTACGATCCATCCACAGATCCACGGGAAACATCCATGACTCGTAACAATCCCAGATTTCCCAACAAAATCCACAGAATCTCCCGGTTTAGAGACACAGATGATCGCGAAAGAGCAAAGATCCACAGAGGAGAAGAGAAGGCGCAACTTGAAACTGACAGAGAGGGATCGGACCGAACCATCAGGGCAAGAAGGAGGGGTGTCCGAGCGGCTGTGTGCGCGGATAAAACAAAAATGCGGGAACACTTTTATAAAACATGATTATATATTTAGTAATTATAACTAAAGACAGTGGAAATTAAAGATATTTGTAGAAAAAAGTGATTATACCCCCGCGTAACTGATCAGTGTTGAGTGGACTCCCCCCCGCGAACACTTGGTACGGTCCTGTATGTTTTAACTCACTTTAATCCGATTGGTCTTTTCCATCGTGACGTAATGAGAGTGCTGCTTTCACGGACTGTGGGAGATTCAGGACTGGGAATGGCACAAAGTGGATTTCAGCGCAGAAGGAGACTGCAGGGGTTTGTTTTACACGTTTTGTTTTCATGTTTGTAGCGGGAAGGACACAGCCTAAGACAGGGTGTGTTTATTTATAAAGTACTTAAGGTAATTCAAAGTGTTTTACAGAATAAGAAAAACATTAAAATCGCAAAACAACAAATCAAAACATAAAGAATCATCATAAAAATAACATTAAAGGGGAAAAGTGGAGAATAAAACCCTTTCAGTCACATGCACAGATAAACAGGACTGAGTCTGGGTTTAACTGCACAAAATTCAAACCAGATTCACCACGTTTAGTCCTGGTTTAGTCCCGGTTTAGTCCTGGTTTAGTCCTGGTTTAGTCCCGGTTTAGTCCCGGTTTAGTCCCGGTTTAGTCCTGGTTTAGTCCCGGTTTAGTCCTGGTTTAGTCCCGGTTTAACCCTGGTTTAGTCCCGGTTTAGTCCAGGTTTAGTCCTGGTTTAGTCCCGGTTTAACCCTGGTTTAGTCCCGGTTTAGTCCCGGTTTAGTCCCGGTTTAGTCCTGGTTTAGTCCAGGTTTAGTCCCGGTTTAGTCCCGGTTTAGTCCTGGTTTAGTCCAGGTTTAGTCCTGGTTTAGTCCCGGTTTAACCCTGGTTTAGTCCCGGTTTAGTCCTGATTTACTCCCGGTTTAGTCCTGATTTAGTGCCGGTTTAGTCCCCGTTTAGTCCCCGTTTAGTCCCGGTTTAGTCCCGGTTTAGTCCAGGTTTAGTCCCGTTTAGTCCCGGTTTAGTCCTGGTTTAGTCCTCAGAGTGACATGGTTAATGTGGCTCTAACTTGTGGGAGATGTCTAACTGGGATTATTGACTAAACCCTAAATCTTTATTTATGAAGTTTTTTTTCCCATTTACCATGAAAATACAAGAAAAACACAACAGAAAAGACTTTGTGCCTCCAACTGAACGTGAGCGTGAACATAAACGTAAACAACATCAGATTTAGGCGCCGCTAAAACACGTCAGCTCCTCCGGTGGGACCCCGAGGTGTCCCCAGCCCAGAGACATAGTTCCTCCAGTGTGTCCTGGGTCTTCCCCGGGGACTTCTCCAGGTGGAACATGCCTGGAACTCCTCCCCAGGGAGGCGTCCAAGAGGCGTCCTGAACAGATCCAGAGCCTCAGCTGCTCCTCTCCACGTGGAGGAGCAGCAGCTCTACTCTGAGCTCCTCACCCTGTCTCTAAGTGAGCATCACTAATGCACTTTAATAATGTGACGATTAACATTTACACTCACACCTGCTCCTGTTTTTAGTGTTTTAAATGGACCTGTGTGGACATTAGTTTTGTTTTTCTTTATATTGTTCTGTGTTTTAACAGGGCGATCAGCAGAGTCTGGACTGTTCCTGTTTAAATAAAAATAAATGAAAAAGAATGAGGAAAAACACTCAGCCACAAGGATTTAAATGTCACAGAAGTTGAACCAGTGCTTCATGAAACACGCTGCCTGATGTCGTGTTGAAGGGAGTAGGAAAGTGCGGTTTATAAAAACACGAGGAGCAGTTCAAGTTCAACAGTCTGTGTGAGGACGTCCTGCATAAACACGGGACAAAATGTCTTTTTCTCATGATTTCGACACATGACACAGATGAAGACTTGTAGCTGACATGTTCACAGGAAACTGCGACTTTGTTTGAACCAAAGCCAGATCGTCTGAAGAGAAACACCAAAACGGAACAGAATTCAAATGAAAAACATATGGAACATTTGATCTGTAAATGCACAGTTTAAGTCAATGTTTAGCTAAAGACACAGAAGATTCAGACTCTACCTCGAACACAACATCATGTCTAAATCAGCCGCCCTGGTTCACATTCGCTAATTAACCAAACCTCACGGGAAACGACGAGAACGTCAGTCTGAAAGTGACAAAACCGTCACAGAACACAGACTCAAAGGAAAGAGCCGCAGACGAGATAACGCCCGATGATCACACCGACTCCCCGCCGCCTCCAGACGCCGCACGCTCACAGCACATTATGAAGCCTCACCTAATTACCCCGCTCACCTTGGCTCCTGCCGCGCCCCTGTCCTGCTCGGGGACCTGTCTCGGCCCATTCACCGAGTCTCAATCGTCTCTGAGCCCGACACCAAAACAAACTATGTGCCCAAGGTGAGGCTCATTCTCTGCACAACAAAGGATTTACACGTGAGGTCATCTCCAAACTCCTCCAAAACCTCATTTGACAGATTACACACAGTGACAACATAATCCACAAAATCAGCCACGTCTAGCGCACGGAATTACACGCAGAAAAAAACAATTCAATCCTGGACTTACGGCGCAGAGAGCAGGAGCTGAACATCCCACAGGAAGTCCACCGGCTCGGGATGTGTTGTCTTTTTCGAAACGTTCCCCGTCTGTCCTCACACCGCCTCCACTCACCTCCCTCTTCTACCCCCGCCTCCACCTCTTCTTCTTCCTCTTCTTCCTCTCCTTGCTCTCAGCGCGGCGAGATGCTGCCTGGACCAGCGCTCGTCGTCATGGTAACGGGACCGGTGCGGGTCGAGCTGGTTGGGGGTTTGGGGGTCGGAGAGTCTCACGTGACCGGTTTTTCCTTGGATCCCGATTGGCGGGAGTCGCGGAGGAGCTGGAGAAGGGAGAGAGGGAGGGGCAGGTGGTGATGTCACATGCTGCTTCACAGACGGGAGGAGGAGGAGGAGGCGGAGGAGGAGGAGGGGGAGGCGGCCTGCAAACATGTAGAAACACAATGGACGTCCTTTTAAGGTGCGCCGACACCAGTGAAGTGGAGGTATTACACACGGCTGCTTCTACTTGACTCGACGACCCTTTGGTGCGGTCACGGATAGCGGCGGGACGGATTGTGCGGTCAGGAATGGCGCGATGACACGGTTTGAAGAGCGATTTATTCCTGGAGTAAATATAGACGATATAAACGATAATATTGAGACTAATTTAAGCCGCAGACGCACGACCCAAACGGCAGATTTAAACCACAAAACCCACTCAAAATCTACAATATTATTAAAAATGCAAGAAATAAACAGAAGAATCAAACACTTCAGTCGTTCGTTTGTCACAAAATGAGTTTCTGCCACAGGCTACAATCTGTGTAAGAATAACACACATGTCCCGGGACACAGGGGAGCGCCCATATGGGGAGGTTTGACCCGCTGACCCTGGAATAAAGCACCGTCCTCCACAGCTGCTGTTTATAAGACATGAAATCAGGAAACAGAGTAATAAAGGTAATAATATGGAAACGTTAAACTGAGGCTGTGACTTAAGTGTTGGTCCGAAAGGGAAATGACAGACGCACAAAAACACACGATAGTAACAATGGGAAAACATGGACAAAAGATATATTTAAAAAAAGTAAAATAAATAAAAATAAATAAATAAAAAGTCAACCACAAATATTTTATATAATAATAATAATGCAAATAATAATAATAGTAAAAATAAACATATTAATAGTAAATAATAATAATAATAATAATGATAAAAAGTCAACCACAAATAAAAAAATATAATAATAATAATATAAATAATAATAGTAAAAATACAAATAATATTAATAGAAAAAAATAATAAATAAAAGAAAAATATTAATAATAAATAAAAAGTCAACTGCAAATGAAAAAAAAATAAAATAATATAAATAATAATAGTAAAAATACAAATAATATTAATAGTAAAAAATAATAATAAATACATAAATAAAATATTAATAATAAATAAAAAGTCAACCGCAAAAAAAAAAAAAAAAAAAGTAATATAAATAATAATAGCAAAAATACAAATAATATTAACAGTTTTGGGGTTTTTTTTGGAAATAAATAATAATAATAATCAGCACATTGTTTTCCTTGCGTTTAGGTCTGAGGCTGGAGTTATAAATAGTAAATAGATGTGTCTAAGGCCTCGTTTTTGTTCAAAGGTCGACTGCATCATTAACTCGTCTCTCGGATCATTTCCAGTTTGAGACTGGAGTTAAAGAGTCATTTTTAAAGAAGTCTGAGGGATTACACACATAGTTTCTCTATGATGCGGTGGATCCAGGTCAGTCGCCCAAACACTGAGCCGTGCACTTTTCAAAACGGGGTCAGTAAAAATGTATCGTAAATAATTGAGCATCTTTGGTTTGAGTTTAAATGGGTCACAGCAAACGGCACGAACGGATAGAAAAACATATATATAATGTAAAAACAATATGTCTGTATCAGCTTTTGTTCAAAATATTTAGTTTATAACCTTTTTTTTTTCTCAAGTAATATAAAAAAATGCACTTAAAGAGTAAAAAGTAAAGGTGTTTCGTGCAGATTTTGAGTTTTAAAAAGCTTCAAATGTGGTGATTTGTTAAAGATTTGAGCTGAATTTTGTTGTTTTCATTTGCATATTTTTGTTTTGTTCAAATTATGAAAGTGTAAAAAAATAAACCCTCAGCCTTTTACTCGTAGAAAGTACAGATACTGCTCTCAAATATGCTCAAGTAAAAGTAAAAAGTACACACTGTAAAATGTACTTAAGTAAAGTACAGATACCTAACATTTTTATTTAAATTCAGTACTTTTCTACTTTTATTTTGTTAAGTTCCAACACTGTGTCTGCCGTATAACACACATTATTTTTCCTGATGTCTGCACCAGAGACGTGTGGATTGATTTGTATTGATTTGTATTGATTTGTATTGATTTGTATTGATTTGTATTGATTGGTCTTGTTAACTCATCATTAGTTTATTGTTACATAACTTTAGACAGTCTTATGTCACATGTGATTATGAAAACACCAGCCACTCGACCCAGACGGGGTTAAATCTGCTCCAGCAGGACTCCAGCCGCGCAGCGGAAGAGATGAATAAAACATGAGAGAGAGAGTCTGAAACCTCCGGGAGAAACAACGTCACGAGAAACAACGTCACGAGAAACAACGTCACGAGAAACAACGTCACGAGAAACAACGTCACGAGAAACAACGTCACGAGAAACAACGTCACGAGAAACAACGTCAGGAGAAACAACGTCACGAGAAACAACGTCACGAGAAACAACGTCACGAGAAACAACGTCACGAGAGGAGAAACAGCATCACGAGAGGAGAAACAACGTCACGAGAAACAACGTCAGGAGAAACAACGTCAGGAGAAACAACGTCAGGAGAAACAACGTCAGGAGAAACAACGTCAGGAGAAACAACGTCACGAGAAACAACGTCAGGAGAAACAACGTCACGAGAAACAACATCATGAGAAACGTCACGAGAGGAGAAACAACGCCACGAGAAACAGCGTCACGAGAAACAACGTCACGAGAAACAACGTCACGAGAGGAGAAACCACACTGCACTTCCCTGTCAATCAGATCATACTCAACTGCACCGATACGATCATTTAATACAGGAAATCAGAACTAAAATGACCTCAGGAGGAAGAGGGAGGAAGAAGAGGAGTAGAAAGATGATGATGATGATGATGATGATGAAGTCATGATGTCTGCGGTCGTCAGACTCTGATGTCACGGGTCAGTGAACTTTATGACAGACCAGAGTCGCTCCGTCACAGACAATTTCCCACCAAACGTTTAATCGACCAGAGGAACCAAGAGCATTTTGTTTTACACAGAGAAACGTCAGGAAAACAGAGACAGAAAAAAACAGTTTTAAAATAAAATATGACAAACAGAGACGGTTGTGACTGTTTCACCTAAAGCCGCACGTTCAACACCGAGTTTAGTTAAAACGAGTGAAATAAATAAATAAATAAATAAACACATTGAGAGGGAAAAGCTGCTCCATCTGTTTATTTGGTCTTGTATTTATCAGTGTCACACATTTATGAGCCGGTGATGTAATAACCACTAAATATAGAATTACTCACAGTAGAAAGTACTTTTACTTGAGTACAAATATTTGTTTCTCTTTCCACCACTGCTGAAAAGTTACTCAAATAAATGTACTTGAGTAGTTTTCCTCAGACGACATGTAACTGTACAGCAGGACTCAACTTAAAAAAAAAAAACTATATCGTCCTGTTTATATAAAAGAACAAAGCGAACCTGCCGCCGCCGCCACCGCCGTGTTACAAACAGGAAGTGATCATGGGCTGCACTTCCTGCTCCATCGAGGTTTTTATTTCACTATTGTGTCTGTAAATCAAGATCTGAACATTAATAACAGACAAATCAGGTCCTTCTTTCCCCGAGGTCGCTCCTGTTAGCGTTAGCAACAGGTTTGATTGACAGCGTTGCTAAGTGAAGGGGCGTTACCTTTAACAGCCTCGCTCCTGATTGGCTCTTTGGTTGCTATGACACTCACGGTCGGAATTACAAATATGAAACTTACTCAGTCACTTCTTTACACCGTCTGTGTCCAATACGGAACATTTCCTCTGCTCTGAGCATCTGGCGTCTGTAAAACTGTGACAAACTTAACCTCAGATTCTACAGACGGAGCTGAAACTGCAGACTCACGTCCACAAAGAGCCAACGGGAGAACGGCTTTAGAACGACAAACCCTAACCGTTTTCCCGCGGCACGTTCAAAGTCGCTCGCTTCAGTCCGAGCGGCTCGCATCGTCCGCCATCTCCCCAGAATCTCGTCGTATTTTAAGCAACGTGAACCCGTTTGGCTGAAAACTGAACATTTCATTTCCTCTAAAGCCACGAACACAAGCCCCTGGACAAACACGACCCCGAGCCTCATTCCACCGCCCCGGAGCATTCTGGGTAAAAAAATTCCTTCTTAGGTAAAACACGAGCGGCGCCGTGAGGTCAGCGGCGCCGTGGGGTCAGCGGAGGCTTCTCTCTCCGAGCTGCTGTGGTCAGTCTAAAGTTAACGACATGTGTTTAGCCCGAGCAGCGGTCAGAGCTATGAAAAGCTGCAAATGTAACTCTTCTGCAAGTTTAAAAGGTCAAAGGGCAACGCTGTGACCTCATGACCTCATGACCTCGTGACCTGGAGCGACACTTGTCTCTGAGTCTAAATAGTGTGTGTTTGTGTTTGATTTTTTATATTTTAAGCAGTAAAAACACAACAACTGTTATATTCAGAGTCATTATAATGAAAGGCAGTGGTGCAGTGGTTAGTCCTTGACCTGTAACCTGAAGTTCTGTGGTTCAAGCTTAAGATTCTTAAACTGCCGCGTAATAATAATTGAATCAATAAAATAGCAGTGGAAAAAGTTGAAAATACCAAAAATGTTAAGGAATAACAGAAAATGAACAAACAGTAAGATAGAACAAGACAAGAAGATAAAATAAAACATGGAAAACAATTAAATAAAATATGATCCAGGATTTTTTGTTTGCAATTTGTTTTCTCCCCGACAAAACCCACAATGTCGATGAAACGTTCTGCACCGACAAAGACGCCTACGAAGGTTTGAACTTTGAGAGAGTTTAAACGAGAGAGAAATGTGAGAAAATGTTAACGCCTGTGTGAGAAAAGTGTATAAAGTGTGTGGTGAGGGGTTTTACAGACAAAAACAGAGAGAATAATGTAAAAAATAAAGATGATATTTCACAGATTTTTGCAGATTTTTTCAGAATTGTAAATCTATGGACTTGAGATGTGATGTTCGAGGAAGAGCCGGCTCTTTTGAACGGCTCTTTAGCGTCAACAGCTGGAACAAATCTCATTTTTAAACAAACCAAACCTTTTTCTTTCTAATTTTGATGCATTTTTATTCTGATTAACACTGAACCGACACAAGACTCAGCACAGAAAACATCTCTAGCATCACAATAACAGTCAGTTTTTAAATTATTGTTATTATTTTAGTCCAAAATTCTCAGTTTGAACCGTTTTAAACACATCTGAGTCTCGGTCGTGTCTCTCTGTGATCAGTTTGTGTTTAAATGAGTCTCACATTCGCTTCTGTCAAATAAATAAAAATAAAAAGAGCCAGTCTGTTGAACGGCTCTTTGAAACGAACACATCCAAAAGAATCGGATCTCCTAAAAGAGCCGAAAGTCCCAGATAATGATGCTAAGTCTCGTTCCTTGAGCAGAATCTGACTCTGTGCTGCTGCAGATGTCGTTTCACAGCCGTTTCCCGTTTGTTCCGTGGCGTTTTGTTTACTTTTTTATATTGTTTTGACTAATGCATCTCTATGGACGTTTCGCACGGCGGCTCCAAACACGCCGCGTTTCCACGGTGACGCTTTTGGACATTCCTTCCTAAACTCTATAAAAATCCAAGGCATTACGATTAAATGAATTTCCTTTTTTTGCAAAATGTTGTCACTCACACATGTTTAACACACAAACCTGCAGATTTAGGCTGAGTTCTTCTCTCAAACTGAAAGAAAACACTCTGTTCCACCTTGTGATGTCATCATGTGGTGATACAGGAAGTGCTCCGCTGAGTTTTTAAACTCCACACACCTTCATTTCTAGAATCATTTGGATCATTTCAGTCCTGGAGTTGTCTCTTATCTCGACTGAACTAAAGGCAAAAAGAGGAGGAGTTAACGTGAAAACTACCACTTGATGACATCACAAGGTGGAACGTCGCATTTTGAGCTTTGGAGATGTGACAGACGATTAATAAAGTGTGAGTCAAACATGTGTGAATGAAACAAAACAGAAAAAACACAACTCCAGGTCTGTTTTTGCGGAGAGAACATCATTAAAACAACAAAAAGAGTAAATTTTGAGTAATATAGCGCCTAAAAATGTAATTAATTCAACTATTTGCAACAAAAGCATTAGGGTTTGTGCAAAGATATAGTTTTGGTTTGTATTAAAATGGTTAAATTAAACATGCAGGAGTAAACAGCACAGACCAATCAGCTCAGAGACGGGATGTGCAAACAGGAAGTGCAGACGCTGAGGCTCTAATCGCATCAGCGGCTCCTCGTTGACAGAGACGACAGTGAGAGGAGACAGACTTGAGTGGATTTACACCGTTTCCTTTCTCTCACGCCGCAGACTGTACGACTGCGAGACGCTAATGCCCCTCGTTCACTCTCCTCAAACTAAAACCATCCGCTCACGACGCCTTCAAAGTCTTTAAGAAAATCAATAACCCTGTAACTGTCTCGTTTCTGTTTGCAGCGGCGACTCCATCCACTTCTCACAGTGAATAAACTCAGCGTGAAGCCCAGACCGAGCGCCGGACCGACCGCGCTGAAAACAGAATCCGGTCACTATGGCAACGCAACGGTTCCTCTGGTGTCAGCAGAAACAAACCGGAGCTGCGGAGAGTCGCTCGTGTGGGAGGAGGAAATCACAGGTTCTGAAAGACGCACCGGGGAATCTGCAGCTACGAAGTATAAAATGTTTCACACGGAAAACAATCAAAATGAATCGTAATCGAACTGATCCAGGTTTCAGACGATGCAGAACTTAAACGTCTCAGGTCGGTCTGTGATCAGGGAGTAAAGGCACGTGATAAAAACCCTTCGTTATCGCCTCTGTGAATACAAAAGGTTCAGTTTCGACAATTTAATTTAATAATACAGCTCCATCTACATTGAAAAAACTTATTAAACTTTGCTCTGAACAAACTCCCTGATCCACTCGGTCTAAAAAGATCAGAGTCAGAAACCGTCTGTAGGTTTGAATAATTGGACTAGAAATTTGAAAAAGTAAATGTTAGATAATCAAACGTGTCCACATGAGTCTGGTTCATTTGTTTCTGTTTTGTTTCACCGTAAAAACCTGCGCAGAATGATTTTATATTGGTTTGGACTGAAGGAAACGTACTGTATTGGACATTTTACTGTATTTTTATGCTGATGTTAATGATGAAATGATGTAATTGTAATGAAATGTGTGTTTTAATTTGTGTTCACCTGTCCAGGGCCCGCAGATGTAAAGCAGCAGGAGCTAAATCTGGTACAAATCATCTTTTCTTTTGTAAGATTCATGATTTTGTACACGGCCCCTGACAAATAAAGAAAGAAAGAAAAAAAAAAACAGAAAACCTGACGTGTTTCTAGAGTAAAAATCACAGGCTCTGACAAGAAAAACTCTGGTCCCAAATATTCATAAACTATTTAAACACTTTTCCACCTTCAAGTGACTCAAAGCCCTTTACATCATTGAACCGCTGCCCCTTTCACTGACACCGGGGGCGACAGGGGTTAAGTGTCTTGCCCAAAGACACAAAGACATTATTCACTATTATTATTCATTCACTGCGCCAACGTGTGGATCCGCCCCCTCAGCCAATGAAGTTTGAGATTATGTTGAGAGTGGGATTTGAACCTCTGACCTTCACTGGACAAACGCTCTACCAACTGAACTGCAATTTGAAAACATAAAAACCGCATCCTGTCGCGTTCACCGTCTCTTCTCCAGAAAGACGCTCAAACTGTGGGAAATCGTCAGGTTCATTCTGAGGTAAATCATTTTGACGCAGATTTGAGCAGGAGTCAAATCTCGATGAGGCGCAGCTGCAGCAGGAATCTTTGTCCTGGAACTGTGAGGTTTTCTCAAAACTCCTGAAGAAGAAACGCTCTGTGGTTTATGTGAGCTGGAGGACTGGACAGTGAAGAGTTTTTGTTTGTTTTTTTTTCATTTTATGACGTTGAAAGTTCACCCAATGCTCTGACATGTTCTGCTCTAAGATAAAATGTTTGAAGTTGGCGTCATTTCTCTGTAAAGTGTGAAGAAGCGTCAGATGAGTTTGTTTTAAAGTCGCTGCTGTTTGTGACACGTCTGACTGGACCATTGTACTTCACTGTGTCATATAAAACCATAAAAGGGCTCGGCTTTTTTGTACAAGACACAATAATCAAATAAACTCATTCGTTCATTTTATGGCCTTTTCACCATTGTACTTTTACTTGAGTACAACTTCTTGGCGCTGCTGAAAAGTACAGTTCCTTCCTATAAAGCAGATTATGACTGAAAGTAACTTAAAATACTCATTAACAGAACTATATCTGTCATGATCCTGTCGGTCTTGCCCTTTTTTTGCACTTTCCCTCCTCCCTCCTGTGTCTGATCCTGGAGCTGGGGCGGAGATTTTGGCTCCTCCCACACACACCTGGGGCGAATCGACAATCAGCTGCACCTGGGGAGGATAAGAGGAGCCAGGACCCGACACTCGGCGCCAGATCGTCCGTGTATCTCTGTGGTGTTCCTCACTTGGCTCCGTTCATGTTTTTTTTTGCTTTTCGACTTTGCTAAACTGGATATTTTGCTCGTCACCAGATCCCGCCTCCGACCCTGCTCTTCTCTCCCGGTCCAGTCCGTCCCGTCTCAGACTCTGCTCCTCCCGCTCTATCCCTGGACACACACCGCTCCCGACTCACCATTTCATCTACCGCCATTTTCTTCACTTTGCACTTTTTGTAAATAAACAGTTAAACCTTCCCCGAGTGTCTTTTCGTTCCCTCCTGCCTGATCCAATATCGCAGAGTCAGACACACCACGACAAACGACCCCAGAACGACCGAAGACGCTCAAACTGCAGACTCACCTTCAGACATAAGATGGAATTACAATTTGCAGAAAACATCTCAAAAATAGTCTGTGATGCATTTCGAAGCTCGATGTATCGCTACAGAGAAATACTGCGATAAACGATAGACAGAAAGTACTTTACGGCACCAACACAAAGCAGAAGAATCACAGTAAAACAGTTTTTAAACAAAGGCCTGAGCTCCAGCAAAAACAAAGCAAAAGGAACCAATATTTAGCCATCAAAGTTGTTTATTCAACCATTTACAGCTCAAAACGGCTGAAATATCTCCACTTTCGCAAACAAACAGTACGCTCGATAAGTTCTGAGCCCCAAAAACACAGTTCTGGCTTTTAAAAACTGAGCTGAAAATGGAAATAAGTTGATTATTATCATGACTCATCCATATTCCAATCACTCGCTGCATCTAACGAACTAAAAACCAACAAGCTAACGCTGACTAACACCGTCTACTGCTTCAAACAAAACGCTTCGGTGGAACAAAAGTGTCTTGTTGCTCAAAGGAAGATGCTGCAGTTTCCATCCTGTGATTAAGCGTCGCTGTGAACAAAGCCTGTGTTTGAACCGTCTGCCTCTCCACGGGCCCCAGCGTCTGTGTTTTCTGTGTCCTCCTCCCGCCTGATCCCAGCATTTCCCCTGCAGCCGAGGCCGTGTAATCAGCAGTCAGTGTACACAACCCCGGCGAAGTCTACTCATTAGAGCGAGCGAACACGGTGACCTCCAAACTCATAATGCGACGCTCTCATATAACGGGCGCTTGACCTCAGCCTGACCCCGGGCGTTTTGATTAGACCTGTCACGATAACAGTTTCAAGTACGAGAGGTGTGTTTTTAGTATTTAAAAATGCATGAACAAAGGCAGTTCATGGGATGTTTTTGCGTCGTTTCCAAAGTGTTTTACGTCATTTAAAACACCTCTATATTTGCAACGTTAAAGACACGTGTTTGTTCGCCGCTCCAAAGCCTCGTCAAAGGTTCAATAACATCTGTATCTTTGGCTTTAGTTCAGTAATGTCCCGTATCTCTGTTCCAAACCCCAGAGATACACACTGTGCTTCTCTCGACAAGGACGGAGTTTGTTCAAAAAGATGCCGCTTTAATCAGCAGGATGTGTGACGTACAAAAATGCAACGTGATTAAAAACGTCGCTCTGGAGTATAAGTCGCACCAGCCAAAAAGTGCAGAATAATGAAGAAAAAACATATATAAGTCACACAAAATACATTTAAGTATCTAGTTATTTACAGTCAAACCCATGAATTCTCCCATTCTTTCATTTAAAAACATCACACTCCACATTTACACATTTAAAAGTACTCAGTAAAAGTACTCGGACTATACGTCGCTCTGGAGTATAAGTCGCACCACCCGAAAAGTGCAGAATAATGAAGAAAAAAACATATATAAGTCGAATTTTTTGAGGGAAATTTATTTAACAAAATCCGAGACCAAGAACAGACATTTTCTCTTTAAATCAAGTTGTAATAATAATAATAAAATGTGGACCAACAGGCTGAATATCAGTACATCACGCTAACGTAACACATTTATATTTATTCAGCTCCATGAAGCACAGACAGAACTGAACACGTGTCTGGTTTGTTAACGTAAGATATTAACAGTTAATCACATAAATAAAGCAGAAAAAACAAGAGAAACCATTTTGTTTTAGTGTCATTTTTGTTGAGTGTTTGTCTTTTAAATGAGTGTAATGTTGATATTTTAAATGTTGAGTGGTTCAGGAGGAGTAGATACTGGTCCAAGTCTAGAGCCCCTCGCACGACTGTCACTGTGACAAGAACCAACATGTGACATTATAGATTTGAATCATTTCACATATAAGTCACATCTGAGGAGAAGTCACACCCGACAAACTCGACAAACTCACACTTATAGCCCGGAAAATACAGTCATAAAGCTCATCAACTGCCTTTGTAATTACATTTTAAAACTGCAAAGAGACTTAATGGTTTTGCTGCGGAAAATATAAACGATACACGACGTAACAAACGTGACGCCACTGACACAATCATCAGGATTATGCTCCAAAACACTTTTAAACTTATAACATGATTAAAAACACACAATCTGCAATAGATAAACCTCAAAATGAAACACTTGTGTGGTCCGTGTCTGTGGATCAACTGGACAAAAAGTTGGAGAAGTGAAGACGTTTCGCTGACGTTTCTTTAGTTCTGTCAGTAGTGAGTCATTTAATAAACTCTCCACAGCGCAAAATATAGAAAAATAACAAAAAAAGTACAAGAAAAAAGTCCCTACGATAAATATTGATCCCAAAAAGTACTGTTCCATCTTAATATATATAGAACAATAACTGGATTTTGCAGTTAAGACAGGCCTTGCTCAAGTAAATATAGATGATAATTGATAATACTGCAGATTTAAACCACAAAAACTATTCTAAATCTAGAATATTGTTTAAAAATCATGAGCGGCGATAAATAAACTGCAAAATGACACAGTTTAGTCGTTAGTTTGTGTCTGTAATGAGTCAGAGAAGTCATTAATTCACCCTATTGTGGTTTAAATCTGATCGTATCGCCAAAAATAACAAACATTTTAACGAACATTTAACGCAAAAACAGCTCGAAATGTTTGCATAAAAGGAAAAGTTGTGTTTCTTTTAAATCAACACTTGTGCTTTATTCCGAGGGCGTCCGGTTTGAACTCGTGTTGACGCGGCGCATTCCTCCACAGGGGCGGGACGTCGCTTCTGTCGTTTTGTGAACGTGACACGGAGCGGCCATGACGGTTCACACAGCCTCTGCGGGTCAAGGACGGAAAGCCAACACCGCCGCGTCACATAAGGCGAGCAGAGCGCCGACCTCGTTACACAATAACTCTGGAGCAGTGTGAGGACGTGACGCCGAGTCTAATCCACTGTGTGCGCTGAGGTTTGGTCGAATAAAACGCGACGACGAAAACGATCGGAACGAGGCAACACGAGTTTATCTGTAGAGCACAACTGGTACACCAAGTAATTCAAAGTGTTTTACAGATTAAGAAAAACGTTAAACTCACAAAACAACAAATTAAAACATAAATAATCATCATAAATTGAATATTTAAGGAGAAAAGTGCAGAATAAAACCCTTTCGGTCACATCCACAGAAACAGAACCTCGATTTAAACACCGAACATCAACATATTGTGACTTTTTAAACACTTTTTTAAACACTGGTCCCTCATGTATCGTTTGTCCTGGGGGTTACGTTCTAAAAAATACTTACTTACTTGGGACTTTCGGCTCTTTTAGGAGATCCGATTCTTTTGGATGTGTTCGTTTCTAAGAGCCGTTCAACAGACTGGCTCTTTTTATTCTTATTTATTTGACAGAAGCGAATGTGAGACTCATTTAAACACAAACTGATCACAGAGACACGACCGAGACTCAGATGTGTTTAAAACGGTTCAAACTGAGAATTTTGGACTAAAATAATAACAATAATTTAAAAACTGACTGTTATTGTGATGCTAGAGATGTTTTCTGTGCTGAGTCTTGTGTCGGTTCAGTGTTAATCAGAATAAAAATGCATCAAAATTAGAAAGAAAAAGGTTTGGTTTGTTTAAAAATGAGATTTGTTGCAGCTGTTGACGCTAAAGAGCCGTTCAAAAGAGCCGGCTCTTCCTCGAACATCACATCTCAAGTCCATAGATTTACAATTCTGAAAAAATCTGATGACGACAACACAATAATCTGCAAAAATCTGTGAAGTATCATCTTTATTTTTTACATTATTCTCTCTGTTTTTGTCTGTAAAACCCCTCACCACACACTTTATACACTTTTCTCACACAGGCGTTAACATTTTCTCACATTTCTCTCTCGTTTAAACTCTCTCAAAGTTCAAACCTTCGTAGGCGTCTTTGTCGGTGCAGAACGTTTCATCGACATTGTGGGTTTTGTCGGGGAGAAAACAAATCGCAAACGTACAGCACTTCAGAGTCACACTGAGATCCAACGTTTATGTAAATTTGTCTGAACACATTCTGTACTGGACAGGAGACACGGCACGGAGGAGACTGATGGACAATGGTCTACAGTCCAACAGCCAATCAGGACGCACGACACAATGGTCTACAGTCCAACAGCCAATCAGGACGCACGACACAATGGTCTACAGTCCAACAGCCAATCAGGACGCACGACACAATGGTCTACAGTCCAACAGCCAATCAGGACGCACGACACGATGCAAATAAATAAAAAAACATGCAAAACTGAACTAAAATAATCTGCAAAACAACAAGACCACGAAAGGTGAACCACGATATATCGAGGGACAAATGTAGTTCAAACCTCTGATGGGACGTATTGAATAAGAATCCAAAATCAGGACGCATGGAATTCTTGGATTATTGTAGCTGTTTATATTCCGGTCTTGATGGGATTACGAAAACGTGCGCCGCTCTGTGATATGACTCGACTCTAAACACAACCACAATCTGTCGTTTTCTGTCTCACTTTAATCAACAGACGATAAACGTTTAAACTTCCCACACAGCAAACGCACAAACTGTCCCGTCCGTGTCCACAGCAGGGACGTCTCCGGCCCCGATCGCTCAGAGACGATGAGGAAACGTCTATTTTAAGGACAAACAAAGCCTCATGTGTAAACACTTCACTGAGCAGCAGCACGTCACTCAATCAGTTTAATCACTGAATGTAAATCTGATTTAGTCCAACAACGACATTCAGAAGAAGCACCGAGCTACAGGGGCCGTCACACGGAAGAAACGGGAGAAATCTGCACAAAATATCTGCAACAAACAGCACAAGAAACAGCACTTTACACTTTAAACTGCACTTTACACTTTACACTTTAAACTGCACTTTACACTTTACACTTTAAACTTTACACTTTAAACTGCAATTTACACTTTAAACTGCACTTACACTTTAAACTTTACACTTTAAACTGCACTTTACACTTTAAACTTTACACTTTAAACTGCACTTTACACTTTAAACTGCACTTTACACTTTAAACTGCACTTTACACTTTACACTTTACACTTTAAACTGCACTTTACACTTTAAACTTTACACTTTAAACTGCACTTACACTTTAAACTGCACTTACACTTTAAACTTTACACTTTAAACTGCACTTTACACTTTAAACTTTACACTTTAAACTGCACTTTACACTTTAAACTGCACTTTACACTTTAAACTGCACTTTACACTTTAAACTTTACACTTTAAACTGCACTTTACACTTTAAACTTTACACTTTAAACTGCACTTACACTTTAAACTGCACTTACACTTTAAACTTTACACTTTAAACTGCACTTTACACTTTAAACTGCACTTTACACTTTAAACTTTACACTTTAAACTGCACTTTACACTTTAAACTGCACTTACACTTTAAACTTTACACTTTAAACTGCACTTTACACTTTAAACTGCACTTTACACTTTAAACTTTACACTTTAAACTGCACTTTACACTTTAAACTGCACTTTACACTTTAAACTTTAAACTGCACTTTACACTTTAAACTTTACACTTTAAACTGCACTTACACTTTAATAACACGCCGCACTTTGAACGTTATTTACACTTTAACAAATAAGACAGTTGCACACAAACGATTTTAACATGTTTATTATTTCACTTGTCTGTTCTTTTACTCAGTTTTAGATCTGGAGACACAGTGACATTTTAACAGAAGCTGCGTGTCCCGGAGAAAAAAGACGACAAACTTAAAGCTAACGGCTAAAAATGTGCAATATTATAGCGCAATATTTGTTTAAGAATGTTTTAAGTGTTTGTTCGTGGTGTAATTGTTGTGTTTTTAGTGAATAGTGTTTTAAGAATGTTTGCGTTCCCTCCTGTGTCCGTGTGTGCAGGTGTCAAAGACGTCCCCAGGGAAACGAGTTCTTTAAAAAGGTTCCAGGGCAGGACCAAAGCGGAGGATGTTTAGGTGAGGCATGTGGGGCATTTTAAAGGGTTTAAGTATATTTAATGTTTGTTTTTAAGGTTTATATGTGTATATATGTGTATAAAATGAATTTGGATTATGTGTTTATTTGGTTTTATGGAGGTTTAAGATGTGTGTAAAAAGCTAATATTATTTTTAAACACCCTTCTTAAGTAACACTAGTTTGAGGTAGAGGTAAATAAGTAAATTAATAAAAATAATAATAAAACTATGGACCACACCACTGCTGCTGTCTTCTGTCTCACGTCCTACCACTAAAAACCAGCGTACGTTATAATATCCAAGGCCGGTTCAGACTATAAACAGACTGAGCAGCTGCTTAGGGCCCCGAGTCCACCAGGGGGCCCCCAAGAGCCCATACATTTGTACTGAAAATAATATAATATGTACATTTATATTAGAGTAGAACCAGTGTCAGGTGTTTACAGCAAACTAAATATCTCTTTATAAAGATCACATTTGTTTTTTTAAATATATAGAAGCAAAATATCTATTTGTTTTATCTGTGTTCACCCTGAGGTACTTTTGAATGTCTGTTTTACAAGTTACATTAAAATATTTCAGTGTTTTGCTCATATAAATATAAACACAATTGGACAAAGTGATCAGGGTCAGAATGTCGTGCCCAGGTACGTCCACAGCCCAGGGGCCCAGAGACACAATCTGCTTAGGGCCCCTGACCCGTAAATGCATCACTGCTCCGGCCCCGCTGTATCTGCACGACCTGATCACTTTACAATCTTCAAAACGCAGCCTCAGATGTTCAGGCGGCTCCTTCAGGTCCCACGAGGCTCCGTACGATGGAGGACGGAGCTTCTGTTTCAGCTGCAGCGCGACTCTGGACTGGACCTTTTTAAAGCTCATCTAAAGACGTTTTTATTTAGAAAAGCTTATTGTTGATGTTTTTTTTTAGCATTTAGCAATTTAGTTTTACTTTAAAGTTCTTGTTTTTTTGTCGCACTTTGAGATTCTATGGAATGAAGTGTGAAATATAAATAAAATCTATTATTATTATGATTATTTTTATATTTAATTAGGGCCCTGACAATATTGTTTTTTGAAAATCAGACACTAATCGATGCTAAAACTCGTTTGCGCAGGTACAAAAGCCACATTCACGGGACAGAAATGAACCTTTCCTGAATCTCTTTAGAATAATCTTGAGCTGAATCGGAGCAAATACACGACCCACAGACGAGTCCACGCCCTCTGCAGTTTATAATAATTACTGCGACAGGCCTGAGCGCCGTGCACGTACGTTATTAAGAAGCCGTAGTATTAAATGAACAAAGGCGGCGCGCTCCTCCTCTCACATTCTCACAGTTCTTATCAAAGCTCATCTCTGCAGAAAAGAGCAAACACTCCCCCACGGCCAGCAGCTGTTCAAATATTGTGACATGTGATCTTCTCCCGGCACAAAGACGACGGTTTAGAGACGAGAGAGACGCCGAAGCACCTCACAACTGTCCGACAAACTGAGAAAACTGCACTTAACCACGAGAGCTGAAGATCTGGATCCAAAACTTCTGCCCCAGATTTAAGTCAACACGTTTTATGGAAGTTACACCAGAATTACGGAAAAACGGCTCATTTTGGCTCAACATAAAGGTCCGACAACAGAAAACTCAAACTTTCTGGACAATTTCTAAATGACCTTGGTCTTGCAGAAGTTTTAAAAAAAAAAGTTAGTTGCAAATGAAGTTAGTTTATCTGAATAAATCCTCCATTTTGAATCACTGGGGTTTCAGAAAAGGGCGGAGTTCTGTCGCCGCAACCGCAAAACCGTTTTAAATTAATGAGATTTCCACAGCTCTTCATCACAAACAGGATGACGCAGATTTGTTTATGGATTGAACTAAAGATGTGCTTCAGTCGATCATAAAATCCTCTTGAAATGATCTGACAAAGCCACTTTCAGCTGGTTATAAAATTATGGTCAATGTTCTCATATTTATACAGCACTTTTCCAACTTAAAGACTCTCAAAGCGTTTTACATCAAGAAATCACTCCCCCAAAGGCTCTACCAACTGAGCCACTGTCGCCCCAACAGGTTTAAATCAAATTTCTAAACTTTAGCCAAAGGAGTCCCCCAAGGCTCAGTTTTGGGCCCGAACGTTTTCCTACATTTGGTAATTTTTGTGGTTGTTTAAGAGAAAGCCTCATACATTTACATACAGCTCATGTTCTGTTGGGTGAAAGAGCGCCCTCTGCTGGTCGGGGGATTTTAAAGCAGATGTAAGATTTTAATGAAATTCAGAATTATCTCAAAAATTAATGTGTTTTTATTCAATGTTTTTATGGGACGACAAAAGAACGACTCGATATCTCAGGTGTTTGTTGAACTTTGATCTCATGAATGTCTACGGCTAAAAACTGAGCAATAGAGAGGAAAGGGAGGAGAGGAGGAAAGAGGGAGAGAGAGGGAGGAGAGGAGAGAAAGAAGAAAGAAGAGAGGGAGGAGAAGAGGCGGAGAAGAGCTTTGAATATAAAATTTAATGAGTCTAAAAACTGAACAATGGAGAGGAGGAGAGAAGGAGGAGAGGAGGAGAGAGGGAGTAGGAGAGAGGAAGGGAGAGGAGGAGATAGAGAGGGGAGAAGAGGAGGAGAGATG
Organism: Periophthalmus magnuspinnatus; assembly: GCF_009829125.3. Lineage (NCBI taxonomy): Eukaryota > Metazoa > Chordata > Actinopteri > Gobiiformes > Gobiidae > Periophthalmus > Periophthalmus magnuspinnatus. The sequence goes on along the minus strand of NC_047131.1, from coordinate 32,826,908 downwards.
GAAGAGAAGAGGTGAGGAAGAACTTTTAATCCAAGATCTCATGATTGTCTATGTCTAAAAACTGAACAATGGAGGAGGAGAGAGGGAGGAGAGGAGGAGACAGAAAGAGGAGAGAGAAAGAGGAGAGGAGGAGAGAGGGAGTAGGAGAAAGAGGAGATTAAGGGAGAAAAGGAGACAGAGAGGAGAGGAGAGTGGGAAGAGAAGAGGAGGAGAAGAACTTTTAACACAAGATCTCATGATTGTCTACGTCTAAAAACTGAACAATGGAGAGGAGGAGAGAGAAAGAGAGGAGAAGAGAGGGAGTAAGGGAGAAGCGGAGACAGAGAGAGGAGAGGAGGAGAAGAGAAGGGGGAAGGAGGAGGGAGAGGAGAGAGAGAGCAAGGAAGGAGGATACAAAGAGGAGAGAAGAGAAGCAGATGATTGATTGTCTAAAAACTGAACAATAGAGAGAAGGAGAGAGGGAGGAGAGGAAGAGAAAAGGGGGAAGAGCAGAGGTGGAGAAGCACTTCTAATCCAAGATCTCATGCTCGTCTCCGTCTAAAAACTGTCCGCTCTAAAACTGAAATGGAAAAATGTTTCGTTTTTTAAATTTTATTCCTAAAACTGTGTCACATTTGAAGGAAAAACTCTGTCCTTCTTTTTAATAATGTGAAAATAAACATTTACACTCGACCTGCTCCTGTTTTTAATGTTTTTAATGTTTTAAATAAATGTGAGTTTGTGTTTAGTTTGTGTTGATCTGTGTTTGAACAGATCTCGTGAAAAGCAGAGTCTGAGTGATGTCATTGGGCTCTTTACATGAAAATAAAACAAACAAAACAAACAAAACAAATAAAACAAACAAACAAACAAAACAAACAAAACAAACAAAAACATCCCCCTCACAAAATCAGAGGAAACAGACGATGTCACACGTTAAAGTCGAGAATCACGGTCATAGTTTTTTTAAACAGGAGCCGCATCAAAAGCCGACGGAGTTTTTGTTGGAGTTTTTGTTCCTCTGTTTGCTCTGTCGCTCTTTTATTTACATTTATTCATTTTTCAGCCTTTATATTCTTTTATTTTCTTTTATTTTCTGACAAAGGATCAAAAAGGCGGCGCTTCAAGCCTCAGTGAACTTTAATACGACTCAGACGATTGAAAGGACGAGGCCCGAGGTCGACGGGTTTGGTCCATGAGAAAAAATATTCACAGTTTATGACGACGACGAGATATTAGCAGAAAAGTGTCAGACGATCAAAGTTAAAGTCATTTTACTGTGTGTACTTTTACTTTTACTCGAGTACATTTGAGAGCAGTATCTGTACTTTTACTCCACTACATTTATGAACGACTGAAAAGTAAAAGTATTTGTTTTATTGTTGAGCTGCTGAAAAGTCTGAGGTTTATTTTATTAATCTTTATCAAAATCACCACATTTGAAGCTTTAAAAGTCTCAAAATCTGTGAGAAATACTTTTTTAAACTTTTACTCAAGGAGATTTTTCATGTGATACTTTTGCTTTTACTTGAGTATTTTTTTACTCCAGTATCTGTACTTTTACTTAAGTAACACATGTAGTACTTCTCCCTCTGGATGTGTGTTTTATGTAACAGCCTGAATAAATAATAATTAATGAAAGTTATTTTGGAATTAAATGGATCCAGGTCAATACTGTGTGTGTGTGTGTGTGTGTGTGTGGGGGGGGGGGGGGGGGGGTTAATATTGTGTATGTTTTTTATGTTTGTATGTTAAATTTTTGTTGTATGTTTGTATGTTTAGCATTGTGTGTGTTTTGTGTATCGTTGTGTGTTTTGTGTGGTGTGTGTATCGTTGTGTGTTTTGTGTGGTGTGTGTATCGTTGTGTGTTTTGTGTGGTGTGTGTATCGTTTGTGTGTTTTGTTGTGGCCTTAGTTTTTGGTCCAGTTTTTAAAATGATCAGATTTTAATTTTTATTATGAATAAAAACAAACTTCTGAACAAAACGTTTACTGTAAAAATATTTGTCATGAAACGTTTCAGTTTAAATTCAACGCAAAAGAATCAAAAGAATCAAAAGAATCAGATGAATCAAATGAGTCAAACTGACAAATGAAAAGCAGATTTTGGACGTGAAGAGAAAAGACGTCAGTGAAAAGTTATTCAAACCATCAAGACTCTGAGACGAGGTCAGACCTGAGTCCTGAGTTTAAAAGTCTCTTGAGCATCTGAGGATCCCAGGAATGAGTTGTTTTTTTTGCACATCCTAGTTTTGTGCGTGTAAAGTGTAAACACAGTCTCCTGATTTCCCGGATTATCCAGTGTCCAGGTTATGAAAAACCAGGAAACTCTCAGTGTCTCCGTCTCACACCAACAGCATCGGAAAACCAGGACACGGACACAACTCCAGGTCTGTTTGTGACGAAGAAACATCAGAAAACATCAGAAAACAGAATAAAACGTGGACTTTGTGTGATTTATCCGAGCTCCACCATCCCAGGACGGGAAAGAAGATCCTACACATAAGGAAGATGACTTTATTATTCCGTTTTGACTTGTATCTTCCGCGTTAACCCAAGACTCATGTGAAAACGCAGTCACAGTTTAGAATTTAAACTCGATGTCAGACTTTGTGTATTCAAACGTGACTCAGAAAACACGAGCTGCGGCCTGCACGACACTTGACCTTCAGAAGTGAACGCAGCCTCATAACCAGCTTTTTCCCATCGCAGATTGTCCCGATTATTCACAAACTCGTCTGGAATCACATCACACGAGGCCGGAATTCTCAAGATCACACAGCGATCCTCAAATGTGTGATCAATCTATTGAGTTATAACAGGCTGCAGAGTGTGTGTGTGTTATTGAGGTTAATTATGTTCTTCCCGGCCTACAGCCATCTAACCTCACACACAGACGCACACACAGACACACACAGACGCACACAGACGCACACAGACGCACACAAACACTCGCACACTTGGCCCGGGGCTGCCCCTCTGACATCAGCTGAGTTTTGTGAGCTCACGTCTTTTGTTTTGTCTCTTTCATTTCACATTCCGGACCGTGTCATTACGCTCGGATCACACGGGATAAACCCTGTTATCACCTCGTTAAAAACAACCCTCCGCCTACGGGAAAAAAACGACGGGTAAGAAACGAGCGAGTTACAGTAAATAAACAGACGACTGAAAGTGGAGAGTTTAAAAGAAGAGATGGAAACAAAAGAAAATGTGTTTAAGGTAAATGACGAAAGCAAAAGAGAAAAGCAGGAGGTGAGTCTGAGTCTAGAGCAACAACCACAGACCAGAGAATGTTTATGTGAAAGGACAGAGCTAACCTGCTAGCCACCGCGCTCCAAACAGGAAGTGAGCATGAGCGCACTTCCTGCTCCATTGACTCTGGCTCCAATTCACTTTCTATTGAAAAACTGCTGCTTCAGACTCATTTTGGTCTTAAATGTTCGTATTAACCCTCTACATGATCCTGGGGTTTTTGCATGCTTTTTTTTTTTTACAGTGTATAAACGTGCGTTGTGTCGTGCGTCCTGATTGGCTGTTGGACTGTAGACCATTGTGTCGTGCGTCCTGATTGGCTGTTGGACTGTAGACCATTGTGTCGTGCGTCCTGATTGGCTGTTGGACTGTAGACCATTGTGTCGTGCGTCCTGATTGGCTGTTGGACTGTAGACCATTGTGTCGTGCGTCCTGATTGGCTGTTGGACTGTAGACCATTGTCCATCAGTCTCCTCCGTGCCGTGTCTCCTGTCCAGTACAGAATGTGTTCAGACAAATTTACATAAACGTTGGATCTCAGTGTGACTCTGAAGTGCTGTACGTTTGCAATTTGTTTTCTCCCCGACAAAACCCACAATGTCGATGAAACGTTCTGCACCGACAAAGACGCCTACGAAGGTTTGAACTTTGAGAGAGTTTAAACGAGAGAGAAATGTGAGAAAATGTTAACGCCTGTGTGAGAAAAGTGTATAAAGTGTGTGGTGAGGGGTTTGACAGACAAAAACAGAGAGAATAATGTACAAAATAAAGCTGCCCGTTGCTTTTTTGGTTGTAATTAATGAAGAAAATGTTTTTGCTTTGTCTTTTTCTAAAAATGTAAACAACCAGATTAAAATTCAAACACACTCGTATGGATCAGTCACGATTACAATGTATTTGAATTTATTTGCACAAAAAAAAACCCTGAAGAACTGAACTGAAAAAGTGTTTTGTCTGAGCAGATTTTAATTTTTCTTTAACTTTGGATCAGACCTGGACGACTGAGCGATTACACAACAAGTTTCATTATGATTTTTGTGAACTTAAACCAAACTGACTTTTATTAACTGTCAAATAAAACAAAAAAAAAGGTCAATTTTCTTCCACCAAAGTCTAAGCTCAGCTCCAGACCACAGAGTTTTACTGAGAGAGGCCTGGACCTGTCGATTAAAAAAGACCCATGTAAACCAAATTTTGAAATACAATACGTCGCTACAGAGAAATATCACAATAAACGATAATACTGGATTAATTTTAAAGCATTAAATCGTTAAAACGCCTGAGCTGCTGCATTAAGCCACATTTAGTCATAGATGTTACTCATTTACAGCTCAGATCTAAAAAAAACACAATAAAAATAACACAAATCTCTCCATTAATGCAAAGAAAATGTGTAAATATTGATCCAGTTTCATACATTAATACAGTGATTAAGCCCCGCCCACATCACAGACCAATAGAAAAGAACTGGAGCTAAAATGAGATGAATGACTGAGGTGGCGCCGGAGGAAAGAGGCGTGGCTCAGACGTGTTTTCACAGTGAAACACCGACGACAGTGAGCTGAGCCGTAACCACAGGTACAAGTAACAGGTGAGAGGAAGAACGACACGAGAACAAGAAGAATTAAAACTGCAAGCAGGGATAAAGGCCCTCGCCGTCCCTCGAGACCAGGGGGTTCATGTCACCGCGACGATCCTGCCTCTCATTCCCACTTACGTCGCCCCTCCCCCCAAAAGCAGCGTCTAAGTAAAACTCTGTCCAGTCCAATTAGATAAAACCATGATTTACATTTCACTGTGTTCAGATATAAAATATAAATAAACGCTCTATTAGAGACTCTTTTTTTTTGTTGAAATATTCCAAAAATTGTGATTTTGTTGAAAATTCACCCTGACCACACCCAAAGTCATAATCAAAATGTAATTGTTAATCTTTAATCACACATGGGTTTAGTGGGATTTGGCCAAATTTCAAGTGTTTGTGATGAAAACTGTGGGAGGAGATGTCCTGAATGCGAGGGTGTGCACTTTTGTCGTTCTCGGGTTTGATCCAATATGGCCGACGTCCTGTACATTTTAGGGCGGGGCCATAATATCATTTTTGTCATGTCCCGACATGTTCTATTTTTTGCTGTGAGTTTCAGATTTTTACGTTGACTTTTTTCCGAGTCGGGCTCCCATTGGCCCCATGAAAATCAAAGTTTGAGGTGGCGCTACCGAGTCGTCTTTCGTTATTTTTTCTCGGGGTCTTTTGTGACAATTAGAGCTCGTCGAGTTCTAATTTTTGACACCACTCACTGCCATGTCGGGGCGTGTTTACTACTTGATTTTTGCAATTTTCCGTGGTCTGAACGCGGTTTTAATGAGTCCCTCGCCGGGACGGAGTCCCAGGCTCGGGCCTAATAAGGTTATTTGTAATTTGTATTGAGTAATTAAGTTCTGAGAAAAGTCCTGGAAAAAGTCATGGGGAAAAAGGTCCTGGAAAGTTTTGCAAAAGTTCGGTAAAATGTTTTGCAAAAGTCCTGGAAAGTTTTGATAAAGTCCTGGAAAAAGTCATGGGGAAAAGGTCCTGGAAAGTTTTGCAAAAGTCCTGGAAAGTTTTGATAAAGTCCTGGAAAAAGTCATGGGGAAAAGGTCCTGGAAAGTTTTGCAAAAGTCCTGGAAAGTTTTGCAAAAGTCCTGGAAAGTTTTGCAAAAGTCCTGGAAAGTTTTGATAAAGTCCTGGAAAAAGTCATGGGGAAAAGGTCCTGGAAAGTTTAGCAAAAGTCCTGGAAAGTTTTGATAAAGTCCTGGAAAAAGTCATGGGGAAAAGGTCCTGGAAAGTTTTGCAAAAGTCCTGGAAAGTTTTGATAAAGTCCTGGAAAAAGTCATGGGGACAAAGTCCTGGAAAGTTTTGCAAAAGTCCTGGAAAGTTTTGCAAAAGTCCTGGAAAAAGTCATGGGGAAAAGGTCCTGGAAAGTTTTGCAAAAGTCCTGGAAGGTTTTGCAAAAGTCCTGGAAAGTTTTGATAAAGTCCTGGAAAAAGTCATGGGGAAAAGGTCCTGGAAAGTTTTGCAAAAGTCCTGGAAAGTTTTGATAAAGTCCTGGAAAAAGTCATGGGGAAAAGGTCCTGGAAAGTTTTGCAAAAGTCCTGGAAAAAATTCATGGGGAAAAGGTCCTGGAAGTTTTGATAAAGTCCTTTGCAAAACTTTCCAGGACTTTTGCAAAACTTTCCAGGACCTTTTCTCCACAACTTTTTCCAGGACTGCGTCGCTCTGTCGCTAAGATACGAGCGTTTGGGATAAACACGGTCCAGCCTCCGCTACAAAAACAACGCTGTCATAATGAAAGAACGCAGACGCACTTCCCCGGAGGAAAAGTAGAGTTTAAGGCGAGTAAAAAAATCAGACAGGAAACAAGAGCTAATGGCGCCGTAAATCGTGTATTTAAACGGATTTTTATGTGTTAGATGTCGCCTTTCTGGTCTAAAAAAATTAGCAAAACAGAACGAAAACAGATTATTTGGATGATTTTATTTTTCCCGCCGCGTTTTAGTAACATGCTAAAGTTGCTAAATGCTAACTGCTCTCATTTTTATTCAGCGTTTTTTCCACTTTCAAGTCACTCAAAGCGATTTACAAGAACGAAACACTCACACATTCACCGGGGAGAGGTGTTAAGTGTCTTGCCCAAGGACACAACAACAGCATTTATCTGTAGGAGCTGGAATCGAACTGCCAACCTTCACGTCAGAGGGCAAGCGCTCGACTAACCAAGCTCTGTCGCCCCCTAAAGCGTCGATTCGTTTACTCGTTTATTCATTTAGATGAGTCGTTCTTCATGAGTTCAGCGAGGAGCTAACCGGGCGCTAAAACAGGCATCTCTCCGTGTTGGGGGCGGGGTCACACAGGGGTCACGCAGGGGTCACGTGTTCATAAATAGACCCCCACAGAAGTCGTCCAGTTCTGATTTATTTGTCCACGTCCACACGCAGCTGTTTGTGCGACTGTCCTGGTCCCAAAGGCTTCAGCTTTCAACATTTGGCTCATGAGTCACAGCTGAAACTCACCGACGCTTCACGACGCGTCACCGACGCTTCGCCGACGCTTCGCCGACGCTTCGCCGACGCTTCAGTTTTGACGCTTCAGTTTTGACGCTTTGGATCTCAGAAAAAAAATGTATAGAATTGAATTGAACATTTTGATCGATTACACGACACGATCAACTTCATCCTATCGACTCGGGACAGTTGGTCAGTTGGTCGAGCGTTTGTCCGCTGATCTGAAGGTTGCCGGTTCGATTCCAGCTCCTACAGATAAATACTGTTGTTGTGTCCTTGGGCAAGACGCTTAACCCGCCTCAGCCCAGTGTGTGTGTGAGTGTTTCGTTCTTGTAAATCGCTTTGAGTGACTTGAAAGTGGAAAATCGCTGTATAAAAACGTGATCTTTTACATTTTACCACCGCCGGCCCAGTGTTTATTTACATAAATGTTGTTTTTGTACAGTCTGGGTGCTCTCACGAGGCTCTCCCTGTATAAATAACAAACCGTGTCACTTCGTTATTGTCACAGTGACGGCCACACGAGGGCGCTCTGAGCTTATTTACCAGTAAGAAACAATAAAAAAGTAAGATATAAAGTTTTGCGTTCACTGTTTTTGTTTATTCACAGCCCAAAGTGGTTTGTATATTTTCTGTCTGAGGTGTCTGTGAGTTCTACGACGTGAAGTGTAGAAGAAGAAGAAGTAAGACCACAGTTTATTATTATTAGAACTTGATTTTAAAGAGAAAATGTCTGTTCTTGGTCTTGATTTTGTCAAATAAATTTCCCCAAAAACGCAACTTATATATGTTTTTTTCCTTCATCATTATTCATTTTTTGGCTGGTGCGACTCCAGAGCGACGTATAGTCCGGAAAATACGGTAAGTAAAATCTGTAAAATGCACGTCTTATCCGCCATTTTTCAAACTGAAAACGCTTTTGGAAATACAGTCGTTAAATGTTAAACCTCAACTGTTAATATAAAACGATACGACAGATACGATACTGAAATACTTTTACTTTTGTTTCGCTCGTCTCCATGGTGATGTGATGTCATGAGCTGAAACAGGAAGTGCTCGGTTGTGTTTTTAATCTCCACAAACCTTCATTTCTAGAATCATTTGGATCATTTCCGCTCACAAATCCATCCTGAACGAAAGATAAAAGTCGCTGCTTCGTGACATTTTTTGAGGTTTGGGGATGAAACAGACGAATAATAAACATGTGGAACAAAACACAACTTTAGGTTTGATTTGGAGAAGGGAACAGCATTAAAACATGATCATTTATCTTAAAATAATCACACGTAGCGATTATAAGCTCAACCCAATGAACCAACTGTTTATTTGCTGCAGAAATAACAAGTATAATAATGAGAAGAGCAGAAACATGAGCTTTTCTTGTGTCAACTCTGTTTTATTTTTATTGCACTGTCCCATTGCCATTTAAATCCTCTCTGCGGCTCTGCGCTCGTCGTACACAATGGTCTATTCCGGGCTGCACGGTTCTGCGGCGGCTGCATTCTTCCAGCGTTTGACCACCGAACTTCCAAACGTTTGACTCTTAAAGCCTCAGCTCCACAAACGAACTGTGAAACGAACTGAACTTTTACAAAGACGCCGCTCAGACACGACAGAACCGAGGGAGATAAACACCCGAGAGTCAAATGAAAAAGTGTGGAGACTGGAACAAGCGTCTAAAGTTCTGCTTAACCCTCTGGTGCACAGCGGTCACTACAGTGGACAGCGACTAAAACAGAACTTTCTCTTTAATGCATTGGTTTAAATGGTGGAGTGCTCTCTGCTGCCACACTCCATTGAGGTCAATTCAGTGGTCAGTCGGTGTAACTACAAGTAAATGTCCTCTGGTTTTCTTACTCAGGTCTAAACATTGCACCTAAACAGTGTTGAAATTTACCCCAAAAAATGTTGAAATGTTTTTCAAAGCATAAAAAGAAACATATGTCTGTATATTTACAATAAAACACAAGTTAATTCATTTTTACAGGCAGTTCACAATGTTGTTTCATGTCCAGAGAAGAATAAAAACAGTTCAGAAAAAAATCTTGACCAAGGCTTTGATAATTCATGCATCAGAGGGTTAAAGACGTTTGTTCCAACAGATTTACAGAACGAGAGAAAGAATAAACAGATTTACAGTATGTGAGAAAGAATATACGACAAGACAGAAACGCCCCGCGACGTCCATCTGCCCCAAAACACCAGGAAAAATAGATTAACAGGATTATCTGAGGCGTCTGTAACTTTATTCACAACGGATTTATCAGAGTCTGGAGGAAAGTACACAAGTAAAATGAGTAAAGTACACAAGTAAAATGAGTAAAGTACTGCAGTTAAGGAAAGTACAGATACCTGAAAATTCTACTTAAGTACATTTTACAGTGTGTACTTTTTACTTTTACTTGAGTACATTTGAGAGCAGTATCTGTACTTTCTACTGCACTACATTTATGAACAGGACTGAAAAGTAAAAAGTACTTTTCATCTGATTTAAGGGGTTATTTTTTACTTTTTTTTTTTAAGTTTAAGAGTTTAAGCTTCGACTTCGAGCAAAACAAAAATAAAAAAACAAAATTCATAAGAAAAATTAAAAAATGGATTTATGTTAAACAAAATATGTCTCAACAAATAAACGAACACTTTTGCTTTTTACTCTTACAGTACATTTTTAAACTAGTACTTTAATACTTTTACTTAAGTAGATTTTTTCATGTGATACTTTTACTTGAATAACTTTTTACCTCTGTATTTGTACTTTTACTTAAGTAACAAAACTGAGTACTTCATCTGATGTTTTGACCTGGGTCACGTGTTCTGCGTGTCAGGCTACAATACAAATAAATAAATAAATAAATACATAAATAAGCTAGTTGCTAAGCTAGCTTGCTGCGCGGTCTCCATGGAAACAGCAAAAACAAACAGCTCATGTCACAGTCACGTCCCGTCTGTCGTTTACTCTGCTCAAGCTGCACATGTCGGTCAAACGATGATGATGATGATTAACTCAAAATAACTCAAGAGACGAGCAGAAATACAAAGTGGACTACTACTACTACTACTACTAGTACTACTACTACTACTACTACTACTACTACTTTTTATTCTGCCTCTTCTGTTTTAATGTAAATTTTATGATGATTATTTGTGATAATTTATGTTTTGATTTGTGTGATTTTAGTGTCTTTCTTATTCTGTAAAACACTTTGAATTACTCTGTGTACGAGTGTTGTGCTGTACAAATAAACTTGCCTTGCCTAGTACTACTACAACTGTCACTACTACTGCTGTTACTGCTACTACTGCGGCTAAAACTACTACGTACAGAAGTATTTAAATATGTCAGAAGGAAACAGCAGCAAATCAAATACCAACAAAATGTCTAAAAAACAAAAAACTTCGTGATACGTCAAACTGGAAGCTGGAGATGTGGTGAAGGTGTGTGGAGTTTAAAAACACAGTGGAGCACTTCCTGTATCACCACATGATGACATCACAAGGTGGAACGGAGTGTTTTCAGTTTGAGAAACAAACTCAGTCTAAATCTGCAGGTTTGTGTGTTAAACATGTGAGAATGAAACAAAAAAACACAACTCCAGGTCTGTTTGTGACGAGGAAACGACATCAGAACAGATCAGAAAACAGCGTAACACGTCCACTTTAAGTTTCTCTGTTTCACTTATATTGTTTTTTTTTCTCTTTTTCCTGATTTTGTGATTTCAAACTTACAAAACACACGAGGAGCCAGTGAACCGCTTTTGATTTCAAACATTCAGATCACTTAAGCAGCTATAATAACATCCATCGCTCTCAAACGAGCCAACACAAACTCTCTCTGTGAGTTTTACGGCCGCCGTCTAATCCGTGTAATGGCGTTTGTCAGTCTGGCCCCGCCGCTCGCGAACCACAACAAACCCGCTGAACGTGTCGACCCCGGCCGCCCGGGACACAACGGTCCGGTTGTGGAACGAGAGCCGGAGCAGCTGACGTCCAGGAGCGGCGGCCGAGGACGGGTCACCGCCGCTCAAAGACGACCATTCACCTCCCTCCAGCGTCACATGAGCCACACTCGCCCCCGGGACGACAATATCAGCCTGTGTGTGTTTGTGTTACAGTACGACACACAAGGGCCACGGGACAGAGGGACCGCTGTGGAGCCGAGACCGAGCGACACCGAGAGGAGCGTCCACTGTCAAGTTTTTTACATTATTCTCTCTGTTTTTGTCTGTAAAACCCCTCACCACACACTTTATACACTTTTCTCACACAGGCGTTAACATTTTCTCACATTTCTCTCTCGTTTAAACTCTCTCAAAGTTCAAACCTTCGTAGGCGTCTTTGTCGGTGCAGAACGTTTCATCGACATTGTGGGTTTTGTCGGTGGAGAAAACAAATTGCAAACGTACAGCACTTCAGAGTCACACTGAGATCCAACGTTTATGTAAATTTGTCTGAACACATTCTGTACTGGACAGGAGACACGGCACGGAGGAGACTGATGGACAATGGTCTACAGTCCAACAGCCAATCAGGACGCACGACACAATGGTCTACAGTCCAACAGCCAATCAGGACGCACGACACAATGGTCTACAGTCCAACAGCCAATCAGGACGCACGACACAATGGTCTACAGTCCAACAGCCAATCAGGACGCACGACACAATGGTCTACAGTCCAACAGCCAATCAGGACGCACGACACAATGGTCTACAGTCCAACAGCCAATCAGGACGCACGACACAATGGTCTACAGTCCAACAGCCAATCAGGACGCACGACACAATGCACGAAACAGTGAGACCACGAAAGGTGAACCGCGATGTACTGAGGGACAACTGTGTATTCTGAATATTTCAAATACTTTTACACTGAGTTAAAGTGGACTCAGCTTGATGATTGAATAATTTTACTAGAACATTTTTTTAAAAGTACATTTTATATAATCAGACGTGTCCACATGAGTCTGGTTCATTTGTTCAGTTTCACTGTAAAAACCTGCGCAGAAAGATTTTATTTTAGTTTGGACTGAAGGAAACATCATGTACTGGACATTTTATTGTATTTAATACAAATGTCCAGAGACTGGACATGGAAAACAGCTGGAGCTAAATTAAATAAATAAATAAATAAACAAACAGTTGTATTTAATGGGATGGAGCCAATTTCAACTATAAGGATCTTAGCAACCAAAGAGCCAATCCAAAGATCAAAATGCGACGTTCCACCTTGTGATGTCATCAAGTGGTAGTTTTCAAGTGAACTCCTCCTTTTACCTTTAGTTTAGTCGAGATAAGAGACAACTCCAGGACTGAAATGATCCAAATGATTCTATAAATGAAGGTGTGTGGAGTTTAAAAACACAGTGGAGCACTTCCTGTATCACCACATGATGACATCACAAGGTGGAACAGAGTGTTTTCAGTTTGAGAGAAGAACTCAGTCTAAATCTGCAGGTTTGTGTGTTAAACATGTGAGAATGAAACAAAAAAACACAACTCCAGGTCTGTGTGTGACGAGGAAACGACATTTTAACACAGTTTAACGCTCACAAAAGTGAAGTTTGTGTAAAATCTGACGTTTGGCGAAATACAAAACATGTGATGAGCGAAAGGAGCTGCCAGATTAAACCAAACAATAATTAGTAAAAACTCTCTGAAATCATCCACAGTGTCTCCTGGATTTGCTAGAAAACTGTGAAAATGAGCCAGAGAACCAGCCCTGGGAGGAAACGTGGAGACAGAAGTACAATCGAGGGGAGGAGCCAACGTTTAGGGAAACTCTGCAGTGACGTCACAACCTCCACGCACCGTCCGATGGAGCGGGACGGCGCTGCGTTCAGGTAAACTGTGTAAAAATCCAAACATCACCCTCCCTGACGGCACATGACTCCAGACTGCAGTGTGTCGGAGCCTCTGCAGTGTCTTTACGAGCCAAGACGTGCAGGACCAGGGGGGTGGGCGTGGGAGTGGGAGTGGGTGAGGGGTAGCACCAGCCCCTGCCACCAGCCCCAGTGAAGTGCAAAACTGTTCACAGCTGTCAGGGGAAGCCAAAGAAATCCGTTATTACGAACCAACCACTGGAATGTCTGCTCCTCTGACGCTGATGCAGTGAGGAAAGTATGTCACGGTTTGCCAAGTGAAATCACACAACGAAAACTAATTATTAGGGACTGTAAACCTCTGCTATGTAATTATGTCATCTCCAAGCACCAACACAAACACGAGAGGAGCACACACTTACTTCTCCAGGGCTGAAGCTCCTCTCGCCTCTGGTCGACGCTTAAATCCACCACAGTGACAAGCCGGTCCTACATCTGCAGTGATGGACCCCGCTCTGTGCGCTCAAACCCACCCGCTCGCTCGTTTCCCCCAAGGTCAGCAGACTCACAGAGGCAGAGAGCGGACCACTTAGCTCCTCCCACCTCAGACAGTCGCTCCGGTCTCTGTTCTTCGGGTTGTGGCAGGTTACAGTCAGGAGGAGGAGGAGGAGGAGGAGGAGGAGGAGGAGGAGGCTGTCGCAGTGTGATCCAGATTAACTCTCGGGTTTGGTCTCGTCGCTGTCGTCCCACCTGAGGCACAGACGGGATTATGGGAGAAGAGGGAGAAGGAGGAAGGGGAGGCAGACAGGAGGTGCACTTTAAGCTCCTGTGCAGATCAGAAGATGGACGTGTCATCTGAGGTGCTGCGTGTTCACACTGGCCCCTCTGGTATTTCTCTCATGATGTGCAGTTCCAGACTCTCCACGTGTTTGGTCCTTGTATTAAAATGTTTCAGTGATGTTGTTGTTGTTGTTGTTGTTGTTCTTGTTGTTGTGGAGCTTCAGTGGACCCCGTGAAGCTCCTTTAGCTCCATCTCCCACTGAGTTTAGACCTGGTGATTGGATTAAAGGGGAGGGGTGAGGTTTGTGCAAATCTGTTTAATACAAGACAAATAAAGTGATTTTCTGTGAGTTAAAAGCTGCGAACTTTACACAGACTTTAATCACTGAAAACAATAAATATAATGACATGAGAGGCATTTTTACACAGAACTTTTCCTCCTTCGAGTCACTCAAACACTGGGGGAGAGGCGGGTTAAGTGTCTTGCCCAAAGACACAGCGGTAGTTTCATCTGTGTGAGCCGGAGTCGCACCGCCAACCTGTGGGTCCATAGATCTGACCCCTCAGTGATGACCGATGATGTTTATGTCAAGAAAGGAGAAGATTTGAACTGGCAACCTTCAGATCAGGGGACAAACTCTACCGACTGAGCCACATTTACATAATAAACTTTGTGTTAAATTGTGTTTATGTTGCAGCTTCATATTGATCCTGGAGCGACGCAAAGACACGTCCAGTCAGGGTCAACTGGTCAATTATTTTAATATTTATTTTTTCAGATCAAAGCTGTGACACTGGTCTAGAAAAAGAATTAAAAAAATCTAAAAATGAACATCAAAAAATAATCTAAAAATAAAAAGAATCTAAAAATCTACATCTAAATATAATCTAAAAAAAACAAAAAAACAACAAAAAAAACAACAAAACAAAAACAAAACAAAAAAACAAAAAAACAACAACAACAAAAAACCCCAAACAAACAAAAAAACACTGGTCTGGAAAAAGAATTGTAAAAATCTAAAAATGAACATCTAAAAATAAAAATAATCTAAAAATCTACATCTAAATATAATCTAAAAAAAACCAACAACAACAAAAAAAAACAAACCAAAACAAAACACTGGTCTGGAAAAATAATTTCAAAAATCAAAAAAAGAAATGAGAAATCAACATCTAAAAATAATCTACAAAACAACCCCCACTGGTCTGAAAAAATATTTATTAAAAATCTAAAAATACTCTAAAAATCAATGTTTAAAAATCTAAAAGTCAAAAAATTATCTAAAAATAATAATCTAAAAATCAAATTCTAAAAATAATGAAAAAAACATGAACATCTAAAAAGAATCTAATCGTATTTAAAAAACTAAAAATCCAAATCTAATCTAACATAAAACCCCACTCTGGTCTAGAAAAATAATCTGTTAAAATAAAATAAAGATAGATATTTATTTAAAGTAAAATATATTTCAAATGAGTCACAGAAAAGTCAAACCAAATGAATGTCGTCTGCGTGGTTCAACCCTCTCGTTTCACGTTTGGCTCTTTTGTCTTATTTAATTAGACCTGCCACACCCGAGCTCTTCATCAGCTCGAGACACTGACACACGACTGTTTTAATAGTGATAAAAACATAAAAAAAACTCATATTCTCAAGTGAAACCAGTTCAGATGCTGCACAGGTTTGATCGTGTGTCGTATACTGCCCCCGTGTGGCTGCACAGCGTCAGTACAACAACACAGCACATGCAGAGTCTTATCTAAAGCTCCAGACTGTGTGGATCTGGCTTTTTTTGAATCTAAAATGACACAAACATCATTTACAAAGTCGCTGTTTATTTTCTACATGATCGCAGGATAAACGAGGCTACAGAAAATAATAATTAAACATGCAAAATAAGTTGGACCAGCCAACGTATGACATCACACAGACAAAACAGAACAACCTAAAACGTACAAGGATTAAAAAAATAAAAATAATAATAATAATAATAGCACAACATGATGCAGCACTGAACACAACAAAAACCTAAGTAGTTGAGATGTAGTTACAGTACGTGAGCAGTAGAGGGAGGCGCACAGTTTGAGATCAGCAACACCGTGAACAAACATGAACAAAGATGAACAAAGATGAACCAAGATGACGTATCCCTGAAACCCCAGACGCCCCGGACACCTCCCTCCGCTCCGTTTGATTTGATCCGCTCATACATAACCCAACACGGGCATCAAACCCCAGACTTTTCCAAAAAAGGCTCTAATTAAGACACAACGATACTGCCCCGGTTTGTTATGTCACGTTTTAAGACAAAAACCCCCATCACGGATTTGAAAACTCATCAAGTCTCATCAGGGAAGGCCAAGTGACGACAAAATGACAAAGGTTTCAAAAGCAAACACGTAAAAAAAACTTGTACATTTTGATTTTTTTCCCCCCTCGAAAGGCAAAGCAAATAAAATACTGCATTATGTCAGAGATTTGGTCGTAAGAGTCATTCATTTTGGGATCGATGTGAAAACAAAACACTGGCGTCTTTCGGTCAAAGCTTCTCCAGCATTTACAAAACAAACGTCCTGAGCTGCCCCCAGTAGTCTGCGTTCAGTCAGTGCAACGAGTACGACTGTTCCCACGCGCACAAGGTCAAAGACAGGCTTTAAAAACCATTTAATCAACACGTTTACGCCCCCTACAGTCGTTTTTCAAAAAGCATTTCAAGGCCGTTTCCAGTTTTATCAAGCAGTAAGTAAATAACTGTTTAAAAATGATGCTTTAGCGGATCGTTTTGAGCTTAGGCCTGTCACGAGAACATCAGGAAGTGCGGTACATAGAGAATAAACCAGACTTTTAAACAGAATTATCCCCCTAAAATGTTCTAAAATATGAAGTGGAATAAAAAAACGCCAGAATTAAACACTTAAGTAACGAGTTTGTGTCTATATTGAGTCGTAAACGTTCATGATTCAAACTTCTACAGCTCAAATTGCATCGTAGAACAGAAAAATGATCAGATATTTCCCACATTAATACAAAGAAAACATCCTGTCGATAATACTGACGCCCAAAAGTGACAGTTCCGTCGTGTAGAAGCAGAAATACAATGCGTGGATATGTTTTTCATCGTGACAGGCCTAACGTCGGCTGTAACGTAAACATTTGCTCGTGACACTGTTTCTGTTCTTCCTGGCTCCACGTGGGTCACAGTGTCGATGGCGTCGCCGGCTCATTATGGCAGAAAAATAAAGCAGGTAGCACCGAAAAGACCTGCACCAGAAGAGAAAGAATCCAACGGTCTGGAAGAGGAAATGACCAGGAAGGGGAACGTTTCACTAGAATGACCACATCTTTTAAAAGACGAGTCAAACAGCGGCGTGTTGGAGTCGTGGCGTTCGGAGGACCTGTTTATTTCTTCACCTTAAACATTCTGCGGCTGGTCACGTGACTTCGATACGTTTCAGTCGTGTCT
This sequence comes from Periophthalmus magnuspinnatus, assembly GCF_009829125.3. NCBI lineage: Eukaryota > Metazoa > Chordata > Actinopteri > Gobiiformes > Gobiidae > Periophthalmus > Periophthalmus magnuspinnatus. Next base: position 32,809,575 of record NC_047131.1, on the reverse strand, counting down.
TTAAGTTCAGATGTTCGGTCTGTGGGACTTCCATGGGAAGTATTATCTTTGGGCCAGTGGAGCGACTGTTCTAGCTGTGGAAACTGGGCACAGCTGCCTGTTTCTGCGAGAGGCGGAGCAGCTCCTCTCTGATGGCCTTGATCAGAGACGCAGAGGAGTGAGTGGGAGGAGCCGGGTCCAGAGGAGGAGGAGCCGAGAGGTATCCCACCCCAGACGTGTCTAAATGAGGAGGCAGAGCGGACGCCTCCCTCAGACCGCTCCTCGACATCTGCAACACAGAGCAGTCATGACAGTCCAGGAACTGAGGAGGCAGAGGAAGGAAGGAGAAGAAGAAGGAGAAGAAGAAGAAGAAGAAGAAGAAGTTAGTAAAAGACCAGAGGAGTCAGGACAGAAACACAGACACGTACGGCGTCTTTGTCCAGGTCGTGATAAGGATTCCACCCGATTCCACCGTTAAGGCCCAGAGCGGCTCTCCCTCCTGCAGCGTGACCGTTCACCCGCCCGGGCAGCCCCACCTGAGAGAGGTGGAGACCTGCACGACACACACACACACACACACACTTTTATTGGTCTAATACACACTAATTATACAATAAGTCAATTAAAATGCATCATTATCAAACCAACACAACATCCACAGAACGACCAGCTCAACCACAGCTTCACTTTTGATTTAACAGATAAACTTTTTGGCACAATGTTCTATTTTCTAAGCACATTTAGAGAAACTAAAGGTGTTTGACGTGTGTGTGATCCTTCAGTCGTTCAGGTTTGATCCATAACCTCATAATAAAACCCAAAGTTAACCCTTGCATGTTCCTCACAGTCGACTTACGGAAAAGTTCCTCTGGGCTCAATTTGACCCTGATTTGTTTCTCTTATAACTCCATAAAATAACATACTTTTTTAATTTTTATTTATTTTTTATTTTGGTTAGTCAACTGTATTTTAGTAAAGATTGTGCATGTTTGAACCTCAAAATCTCCTGCAGCTCTTCATTTCCATCCCTGTCCTGTGTTTGTCGAGTGCAGAGGTGGAAATTAAATTGATCCGAGTTATAAGAGAAACAAACTGAGGCCAAATTGAACTTTAACGTGACTTGTTTTTCAGACGGTTCTTTCATTTTTGATAGAAATCATCCAAATGAACAAGAACAAGTGGCCCAATTTTCAGCCTATTTGATGAAGAAATGACCGAGTTCTGCTGAGAGTGAGTTATTTTTTGGGATCATAAATTACCCCAGGACGACACGAGGGTTAAATCTGTCAACTGGACAAACTAGAACTGACCAGAACTGAAGAAGCGTCTTGTAGGAGTGAAGACGTTTAGCTGCTCGTCCAAGCCGTGGCTTGGACGAGCAGCTAAACGTCTTCACTCCTACAAAGTTTTCACGATTCTCTGGAAGCTTTAAAATGCCTCCGTCTCATTAATTTTTTTATTGAGTCATTTCGAGCGCACGAATCAGGCACATCCAAAGCACAGCTCTTAGATTTGTTCCCGTACAAGCCCGAAAAGGACTCGGAAAAGGACGTGGAAAAGGACTCGGAAAAGGACTCGGAAAAGACTTGAAAAAGACTTGAAAAGGACTCGAAAAAGGATTTGAAAAGGACTCGAAAGGGACTCAGAAAAGGACTCGAAAAAGGACTCGAAAAGGACTTGAAAAAGGACTCAGAAAAGGACTCGAAAAGGACTAAAAAAGGACTCGAAAAGGATTTAAAAAAGGACTCGAAAAAGGACTCGAAAAGGACTAAAAAAGACTGGAAAAGGACTAAAAAAAGGACTCGAAAAGGACTAAAAAAAGGACTAGAAAAGGAGTCAGAAAAGGACTCGAAAAGGACTAAAAAAGACTCGAAAAGGACTAAAAAAAAGGACACGAAAAAGGATTTGAAAAGGACTCGAAAAGGCGTGGGAAGAAGAAAATGAAGAACTTATTTGCTTTTGTCCAGTTACAGATTTAACTTTGGCTTTTGTTCTTGTTTTGCTTAAGAGTTTTAAAATCTCCCAAACATACATGAATAATAACAGAACTGGGGGATGCGTTTTGGCCGTACCTGCAGTGCTCCCCACGGGTCGAGGTCGGGCGGACGGAGGCAGCTCGTCGGCGTAGTGCCCCCTGCTGGAGAACAGGCTGTCCGCTTGGATCTGCTCACCGAGTCCTGCTGCTTCTCCTGGTGGAAGGAAACCGGAGCCAAGGCCCAGTCTGAAAACCACAGCACCGCGTTAATGTGAGGTCCAACGCCGCGAGGCCTCAAACTCTTCTTCTGTGTTTCATTAAACGCCGCCCGCCCCTGTTTCAAACGTTTCAAAGTGCGTGGACGAGTTTCACGTGTTTCTGAGCCACACCAGGATCTGACCCGTTAGAGAAATGAAATAACAATGACTTTCCATGGATCATTTATGAAGCACGTGATGCGTAAGGATAAAGACGAGACGCACCAGGACTGAGACGAGACGGATTTGGAGACACAATCACAATTTAATAATCTCATAATAAACTTTTATACACAAACCTGCTCCTGTTTTTAATGTTTTATTTGGACTTGTGTGTGTCGTTTTGTTTGTTTTTCTGTTTGTGTTGTATTTTAAACAGGGCATCCACGAAAAAGAGAGTCAAAGTGATGTCATTGGGTTATAAAGAAATTAATAAATAAATGTATGAATTAATTAAAATAAAAAAAATAAATAAATAAAAAAAATTAAATAAAAAAGAACAAAAATAAAAAAGAATACAAATAAATACAAATAAAAGAATAAATAAATAAAATAAAATAAATGAAACAATAAAATAAAATAAAAACAAAAATAAAAAAGAATAAAAATAAAAGAATAAATAAATAAAATTAAACTAAAATTAAAATTAAAAAAATTCATAAAAGAAATGTGTTTTAAATGGTAGAAAACGTAACATTTATGCTGAACTCACCGTGGCGTCCGGCCTTGGACTAAAGGTGGAGACAGGTCACTAAACCTCTGCACAGAAAGAAAAAAACATTTTAGTGATTGATAAACATTTTGCAGCAGAATAAACTGTTCACGCTCAAGGACATCGCTCTGTGTCTTAAACCCTGAGTCTGTATTTGTCCAAACCTCGTCCTCGCTAAGTGGAGCTAATGGAGCGTTACGGCGTGGGGAGTATTACAGGAGACTTAGTGGTAGAAATCCGAGCGGAGCAGGTCACTGGTTCAATGAGGCGACAGATGGAGATATGCTTAAATGATTAGTTTGTACAGTTCGATCCTGCAGCGAAGTGTAGAAATCCTGGGGAAAGCACAGAAGTTTTTCAACGTTCCCCGCCCACTTTTGCCTCTAAAAGCTCCAAACTGCGCTTTCCTCGGGGTGGCACTTCCAGGTTAAGTTAATGGCGAATTTGAGAAACGTTTCGCTTCAAAAATCTGATATAAAGTCGTGTTGATTTGTGTAAAATGTTCTGTGTTTATGTGATGAACAAGTCAACACCTCATGATTCTCTGGAGGCTTTAAAACGCCTCTGTAAACATTTATTTTTTTATTTATTCATTTTGCGCAAACATATTACCACACCCAAAGCAGATCTCAGAGATTTGTTCCTACACAAGCTCGAAAACACTCGAAAAAGGACTCGAAAAGGACTCAAAAAGGACTCGAAAAAGGACTCAAAAAACACTACAAAAAGGACTTGAAAAAGGACGTGAAAAGGACTCAGAAAAGAACTCGGAAAGGGACTCAAAAAGGACTAAAAAAGGACTTGAAAAAGGACTACGAAAAGGACTCAAAAAGGAGTGGGAAGAAGAAAATGAAGAACTTATTTACTGCCTGATGCTAAATAACACCACCCATATGACGACGCCCGCGGCAACTTCCAGAGAAAAATGAGTAAAAGATGAGTAAAAGTTTGAGTAAACTCCCCCTGACAAACTAACATCACAGACAGAGTGTGGTGTTGCTCACGGTGGAGAAAGGCCCGGCCGGTTGATATGAAAGGCCCCAGTGTCCGGGGGGGCTGGAGCTGGGGTGGTTGCCGTTGACCCCGGGGAGGGTGATGCCGGCGGTGCTGCCCTGAGACGTGGGCGAGACCAGGGCAAAGGCGTCGTCCAGCAGGGAGTGCATCTGCTGCCGCGCCTCCTCGATGGACGGCTGCGGGGGCATGTACGGGGGAGGAGGGGGGGCGTGGCCCGGAGGAGAACAACCCGGACCCAGGAAGACGTCGTCCACGGGCGACGGACTCCGCAGAGGAGACCCCGGGCCTTGGTCCGGGTCCAACTGGAAAGTAACACGAGGATTTAAATGTCAGCGGAGAAAATGTAGGAATAATGTTTGATTTTAGCCTTTGGAGAAGTTTATTTGTGCAGAACAAAACAACATTAAAGAGACAAAACAACAAAACAAATTAAATTATAAATAATCATCATAAAACGAACATTAAAAGAGAAAAGTGCAGAATAAAACACTTTCAGTCACATAAAAAGAAAAACAGACTAAACCAGGACTGAACCGGGACTAAACCGGGACTAAACCAGTTTTGTGTTTGTCGTTTTCTACATAGGTCTTGTGTACTCGTGTACTTGTGTACTCATGTATTCGTGTACTCGTGCATTTGTGTACTCGTGTACTCATGTATTCGTGTACTCGTGTATTTGTGTAGTCGTGTATTCGTGTACTCGTGTACTCGTGTACTCATGTATTTGTGTACTCATGTATTTGTGTACTCGTGTATTCGTGTACTCGTGTATTCGTGCACTTGTGTACTCATGTATTCGTGTACTCCTGTACTCATGTACTCGTGTACTCATGTATTCGTGTACTCGTGTACTCGTGTATTCATGTACTCATGTACTCATGTACTCATGTACTCGTGCTCGTACACACCACATAGGCCACATTGTTGACTCCGGGGTACTTTCTGTAGACGGCGTCACAGTCGTCGCTGATCAGATGGTCTTTGTCCGCCTCCATCACGCCTCCGTTCAGCGGGTCCCTGCTCCTCTGTCGGGGGGAACGCCGTCCTCTGCAAACACAGACTCGTTTTATTCGGCGGCTCGTTTGCTCAGCGACACGGCGCCACGTTCATCGCACAGACCTCTTTTTGGGCTCTATAAAAACAGGCTGCGTCTGTGGATCCGGGTCTAGGATCTTATCTATTTGCAGCTGGGCTTTGTGGTAGACGTGCTCCTGCTCCTTGGCGTCGCTCTGGCCGTTCGTCACGTCCTCCATGGCGGGGAAGTCGTAGTGGCCCTTCCTCTTGGCGCGCAGACGGATTTTGTTTCGATGATGCTCAATCTCAGACTTTTGCCTCAGAGCGACTTGGATCTGGGGGAAAGTTAATGATTAGTTTTCTAAAAATATCTACAGACTCTTTAAATTCATGCTGTCCAATAAATCCAATGGTATAATACTACTACTACTACTACTACTACTACTACTACTAATAATAATAATAATAATGATAATAATGATAATAATAATAATAATAATGATAATAATAATAATAATAATAATGACAATAATGATAATAATAATAATAATAATCATGATAATAATGATAATAATAATAATGATAATCATGATAATAATAATAATAATAATGATAATAATGATAATAATAATAATAATAACTTTATTTGTATAGCACTTTTCAAAAACTAGTGTTTCACAAAATAAATACTTCATACATAGAAATAATAAAATAATAATTAACCACCTGCAGCAATAACATGTTTTAAAAATTAATAAAATACATTAAAAGTGTTTTTTTTTATTAAATTTAAATGCACCCACAGTGTCCCAGAGTCTAATTTTGGTCTTAAATGTTCGTATTAACCCTCTACATGATCCTGGGGTTTTTATTTCACTATTGTGTCTGTAAATCAAGATATGAACATTAATAACAGACAAATCAGGTCCTTCTTTCCCCGAGGTCGCTCCTGTTAGCGTTAGCCACAGGTTTGATTGACAGCGTTGCGCCCGCTCCCTCGATGGTCTAATCTCCTCTGACAGTTCGTTCCAGAGCTTTGGGGCCCTGACTGTAAAGCCCCGCCCCCTCTGGTCAGGCGTCCGGAGGAGGGGCGGAGTTATGGTTTAGTCATAACTATTCTTTAACTTTAAGTAAAGGAGTGCCCCAAGGCTCAATTTTGGGGCCCCTACTTTTTACTATTTTTATAAATTCTATTGGTCACAATTTAAAAGAAAGAGGCTTTTAGTTGTTTTGCTTCACAAAAATGGAATATGCTCCAAGGAAAAGCAAAACTGGACACGTTGGTGACACAATTGCAATTTAATAATCTGATAACAAACTTTTATACACACACCTGCACTTGGTATTGATGTTTTTTATGGACTTATTTGTTTGATTGTTCGGTTTGTGTTGTATTTTAAATTGTATTTTGTATTTAAAAGTCCAAGTGTCTCATTGGGTCCCCCTGTATAAATAAAGATAAATAATAAAAATAACTCACCTCCTGGTTTATCTGCTCAGGGTCGTTCACTTTTCTGTTGGCCGTAGGACTGTGCAGGGGGGGGACACACATGGGCTGCATGGCGATAAGCTGAACTTTGTTTGGTCTCCTTCCTGCGTCTGCGGCGCGGGACATTCTGTCGACGTGATCAAAGATGGAGGCCGACGACAGCTGCTCAGTCGGACCGTTCGACGGAGGAGGACCTGGAGACGCAAGAACACTTTATGTATTTAAAGAAAATACACAAGAGTTTAGCGTCGTGTGCAAAGCCACGGTAACACTTTATAATAACTATATCTTAATTAGCCTTAATAAAGCATGAAGAAAGACTTAATTAATAATGAGCAAGTACTTCATTAGTTCAGAACCGAGTCTGGACTAAACAAAGACTAAACCAGGACTGAACCAGGACTGAACCAGGACCAAGTCAGGACTAAACCAGGACTAAACCAGGACTAAACACCAGGACTGAACCAGGACCAAGTCAGGACTAAACCAGGACTAAACCAGAGACTAAACCAGGACTGAACCAGGACTAAACCAAGAGGTGGGTCCCTGAAGTCCTCAGAGTGGTTTAGTCCTGGTTTAGTCCCAGTTTAGTCACTGGTTTAATCCTGGTTTTGTTCTGCTTTAGTCCCGGTTCAGTCCCGGATTAGCCCTGGTCTAGTCCTGGTTTAGTCCTGGTTTAGTCCTGGTTTAGTCCCGGTTTAGTCCTGGTTTAGTCCTGGTTTAGTCCCGGTTTAGTCCTGGTTTAGTCCTGGTTTAGTCCTGGTTTAGTCCTGGTTTAGTCCCGGTTTAGTCCCGGTTTAGTCCCGGTTTAGTCCCGGTTTAGTCCTGGTTTAGTCCTGGTTTAGTCCTGGTTTAGTCCCGGTTTAGTCCCGGTTTAGTCCTGGTTTAGTCCTGGTTTAGTCTCTGGTTTAGTCCTGGTTTAGTCCTGGTTTAGTCCTGGTTTAGTCCTGGTTTAGTCCTGGTTTAGTCCTCCTCATGTGAGATGGTTCTTGTGGCTCATGTGGGAGATGTTCTTTGGTGCTGGTCCATGGAGAGACTTGTTCACACTGAGCTGCTTTAAAGTCTCTGAGCCACAGGAGCCAGAGGAGCCAGAGGAGCCAGAGGAGCCAGAGGAGCCAGAGGAGCCACAGGAGCCACAGGACACATGTGTGAAGTACTTCCTGGTTCTTGTTCCTTCATGTTTTTTTAGTGCTGTAAATAGTTTAGTTAATATAAAGTGTTACCAAAGTGACCACTGGGGATGTTCAGCTCAGAGGATTCTAACGGGATTCTAAAGCAAAACCTTCTTTCCAAACAGCGGCGTCGCCTTTGTTTGGTTTGTTGATTGTTTGTGCTTTGATTGACAGCTGAGCGGACAGTGATGGATGGTGAGAACGGACAGAACACAAAACGAGCGCAGAAGCAAATGGACAGCACATAGACACAGCTGCTAAAGGTTAAGACTGAGGTCCAACGAGACACAGAGGCAAACGTCAGACTCTTACCAATTCTATTCTTCCCTGAAAACCACAAGAGAAAGGAAAGAAAAGAGCTTTACTGAGCAGAAGAAAAACAGGTAGAAGAAAAGCAGCATTTTGTGAGTTAAAGCTAAAAAGACAGAAAAAGACAGAGCTGAGGAGACATTCAGAGGATTCAGTTTATGATCATAACGGACACATTACATAAACCACGAACATGTCACAAATACTCAGACGGCGGGGGAGCGGCTCCTCGGGGGAGCGGCTCCTCGGGGGAGCGGCTCCTCGGGGGGAGCGGCTCCTCGGGGGGAGTGCTGCTCTGACTCCACTCACATTTTCTCTGAGTGGCAAAGCAGGTTTGGATCTTTCAACAAGTCCGCTCATAAAATAACAGACACTTCCTTTCCCCAAACTCCCAGTTCAAGTTTTGTTCTTATTTTCACTGCAAACCAACAAGTGTTTCTGTGTAAAACTGTTTTTCCAAAGCACGAAAAACATTAATATCCCTGATTTTTTCCATTAGCTGATGGTTCTATTTACGTAAAGTTGACTCATGAAGCTTTAATCCATGTTCTAATGATGTTTCTCCTCAAAAACAGACCTGGACTTGTGTTTTGTTTCATTCTCACATGTTTGAGTCACACTTTATTATTAGTCTGTCACATCTCCACAGCTCAAAACGCTCTGTTCCACCTTGTGATGTCATCAAGTGGTAGTTTCCAAGTGAACTCCTCCTTTTACCTTTAGTTCAGTCGAGATAAGTGACAACTCCAGGACTGAAATGATCCAGATGATTCTCGTGAAGCTGTTTAAAGTTTAAAAACACAGTGGAGCACTTCCTGTATCACCACATGATGACATCACAAGGTGGAACAGAGTGTTTTCCAGCCTAAATCTGCAGGGTTTGTGTGTTAAACTTGTGTGAATCAAACAAAACAAAAAAACACAACTCCAGGAACACATATATTTGTGTAGAAGTGGAAGTATTGCAGTTATTGTTTTGTAGATTTGCATTAGAATATACTAATATAAATATAAAATAATAATAATATATAAAAAAAGAGTATACTGTCTATGATTAAAGCTTTAAAAAAGAGACAGAAACTACTACTAATAATGTAATCTTAGAAACAAGTGCATAAAGTTTTATTTCTGCCCGTTTTGGTTCATTTTATTCAGGCCCATCCACAGAAATTTCAAGGCCTGGGGTAAAAAGCCGCACATGGGCCCCCTCGAATATAAATAATTGGATAAAAGTCGAATTCTGAGCCCGTAAAACCCTGGGACCCCTTTGTCTGCCCCGACCCCTGACCATTCACGTTTTATCCAACACTTGAACCAAGACATTTACAGGATCATTTTTATTTATTGCCTGAACATAGTGTCTGAACTGCCCTCGTCTTTGTCCCGCCCCGAGTCTGTCAGATGTTTTCCGCCCCGATCGTCCCCTCCCCCGTCCATTTGGCCCCGTGTTTTTGTGAGCGGTGCCACTTGCCGTTTAAAACATTGATGTGGTTCTTACGAGTGTGTTTGGCGTCACTGGGCGCGGCGTGGCCTCTCAGGTTGTCCTCCGCAGTTTCCCGCTCGCTGGAATGGTCCGTGACCACAGAGTCACCGTCTGAAGGCGAAATCCTGCCCAGAAACACCACGACGTCAATAATTAAAAAGCAGGTCAGGCCTAACGGGTCAAAATCCCACGAGCAAAACAGATAAAGCACAGGATTTGGACACCATTTTGTTTTCAAGTTTAGAATTTATTTTTTTATTATTATTATTAATTTTTATTTTATTTATTTTTAATGTATTTAATTTATTTTATTTTATTATAGAATTTATTTATTATTTAAGTAAAACAAAATATATCTTTTTAAAATTTATATTATTTTATTATAGAATCAATTTATTATTCAAGTAAAAAAAAAAACATTACTTTTTATATTTTTAATTTATTTTATTATAGAATAAATTTTTTATTTAAGTAAAAAAAAACATGTATTTATTTTTATTTTATTTATTTATTTTATTTTATTATAGAATTAATTTTTTATGTAAGTTAAAAAATATAACTCATTTCGGTGCGGTCTGTTACCATGGAGATATTATTCCATTGCTTATATGCTTAATGTTGCACAGTATGGCATTCACCTCATCTATGAAAAACATTTATTTACCGTAATTACGTGAGTATTAACGGCTCAAAATCCATTCGCTGACTTGATAAAGCAGTAACATCTCTGCAGAGACCAGCTGGAAATGTTACATACTGCATCTTTAACTGTAGGTACAGGTTTGGAAATGATACAATTTGCTGTTTCCAGATAAAACTGCGTAAAAAGAGACGCTGTGGTGAGTAATAAAGACAAACTGGCAGAGCACGTCAGCAAAGAGCCAGTCTCTAAAGTTCATTAATAAAACATGTAAGAATCTGTCAGGGGCTTTATGTCTGGGTGAGTGCCTCCTCCAGCTCTGCTCCAAATAAAAATGGAAGAAGAGGAGAAGAAATAAAAACAAATTGTCAACTGAGACTCATCGCGCTGCATTTATGGGTTTTAAACGAGAAATTATGGCCGTATAGAATGTATAGTGTTACCAGAACAGCAGCTCTTAGTGAAACACAACACGACGATGGTCTAGTACGACTTTAAATACATTTCTTAATGGACAAATACTGTAGTTCTAAGTGTGTACACAGATATTTCATAATGATGAGGTCGTATTATTACGTCTAGGGCCTTTTAAGTCCTTTCCAAAGTCCTCGTAATGAAGAATAAGATACATTTCTGATCGTTCAAGGCTACGTTTCTAAACAAAAGGATGAAAAAATAAAACACAGAACAACCTTCTAGCCTCAAAACTGTGTTGCTGAGTTTCACTAAAACTATAATTTGTGATAAAATATGTAATTTATCTGTGCATTTAAAAAAAAAAAAAAAAAAAAAAAAAAATATTCTAGGTTGAACATTTCTGTAAAAATTGGTGCAGTAAAACACAAAAAATAAATAAATAAAAATAAAATAAAATCAGGTTTTTGCCTCCATCGAAAAGTGTCAAACATAATTAAAAAACAAACAGAAACATGAGTAAAATGCATTTGTAAATATCTTTAAACCAGGCTCTTGTGTACTTTTTCACAAATGTAGATTCTGCCTCATGTTCCGCTTCACTCCAGTCTCCAGTTTCTCACGTCACGAACTCTGAAACATCCGATTTATAATCATGAAAACTTAGGACAACTTGCATAGAATTAAAAAAAAACTAAATATCACATTTTAAAAAATATTTAAAAGTCCTCAAAATGTCGCCTACAACAGAACAGGAAGTGAAAATCAATGAATATATTTTAGTTTATCCTTGTGCTCCACCCTTAGACTGTTTATATAAATGAACGTAGCTAACGTGCTGCCGCCGCGTTCAAACAGGAAGTGATCATGAGCGTGTTTCCAGCTCCATCGATTCTGGCCGTGTCTCAATTCGACGCTTGCACACTTTGAAGTACCGTTTAAAGTACCCGGCCGACGAAGTGTGCTCCTCCGTCGACCACAAAGGACGTGCTGAAATGGGACAGTCCGATGCCACGGAGCGAACGTCGACCTCTGTCTGTGCGTTTACGTTACGTCGCCCAACAACCGTGACGGCCGCTGACTAATGAGCTAAACGTGTAAAATGGACTCTGAGATAATTACAGTTTTACTTTTAATTATTTATTATTTAATTGAAGAAGAGTCAAGGCGTCATCGTCACAACCGTTTATTTCTGTTTAGATTGAATGAAGAAAATAATTAATGTTTCTCTTTGAATATCAACAGACAAATATAACGTTAAAGGTGATTTCATCCCAATTGTAGCGAGGATTAAGTGAGTGACGCGCGGTGCATGATGGGATACAGAAGAGCGCGGAGTCTGCTCGGGCGCACGCTTCGTTCACAGCCGATCTCCATGGAAACGCAGGAAACGCAGGGCACATTTGTCGACCGGATTCATCGGGTGCATGAAACAAGACAGGCCTCTTTGCGCTGGAAGTGACGTAAGTGTCCTTCAAAGTGTCCTTCAAATGCAGCCGACGAATGGAGACACGGCAACTGGCTCCAATTCACTTTCTATTGAAACACTGTGTCCTCTCTCTGTCTCTGCTGCTTCAGACTCATCATTTTGGTCTTAAATGTTCGTATTAACCTGCTCTATGTGATCCAGGGGGTTCATTTTTTTTTTTTTAATTAAATTTTGAGTTGTTGTTTTTTTTGTTATTTTTATTTATTTATTGTTTATTTTGAGGGTTTTTTGTTTGTTGGTTTTGTTGTTTGTTTTATTTTTTAGGTATTTTGAGGTTTGTTTGTTTTTTTGTATTTTTTGTCATTTTTATTTATTTATTTATTTATTTTTTGTTTATTTTGAGTTTTTTGTTTTGTTTATTTATTTATTTATTTTTTTAAAGCTATTTTGAGGGTTTTTTTTGTTCTTTTTTTTAGTTATTTTCAGTTTTTTTTTTTTAACTTATTTTGAGTTTGGGTTTTTTAAATTTATTTTTATTTATTGTTTATTTTGAGGTTGTTTTTTTTGTTTGTTTTTTTTTTTAGGTATTTTGAGTTGTTTTTTTTATATTTTGAGTTTATTTTTTGTTTTGTAACCTGCTGCTTCAGACTCATTTCGCTCTTAAATGTTCGTATTAACCCTCTACATGATCCTGGGGTTTTATTTCTGGACGCTGTGGTGACATCGCTTCCTCCACGTCTTTACTCTTCTTTGTTCTCACCTCTCTCGTCTCCGGCTGGCGTGCGAGGCTTTGGTGGAGGAGCCTTTGGTGGAGGAGCCTTTGGAAGCAGGAGTGGGTATTTCCCCGTTCTCTGATGGAGTCAAACCCTCTTTAACGGAGGCGGGGAGGGGCGGAGGTCCGGACGGCTCCTGGATCACCATGACATCATCCTTGTTCTGCTGCCCGAGATGCAGTTTGGCGAAGTCGAAGCCTTTGACGCTGGGAGTCTGCAGCTAAAGACGCAGAGAAAAAAAGAAAAAGAACGTTACTACGGCGTGACATTTGAATGAGCCGCCACACGGAGACGAACGCCAGGAGAATCAGGCCAGAGAAGCGAGTGAGATATTAATGAAATGCACAGAGAAAATGAGGAGAGGAAGTCAGGAAGCTGTTGGTTTTTTCCTTTGAGCCGGAGGGGGATGGACGTGTCCTCTGGGACGTCCTGACAGAGTAAACACGAGACGTCAGATCTCACTCTACGAGCCAGAAGTGAGTCTCAGCCGCAGACACGACTTCTGCAACCAGGAAAAAACAAAAAACTAAAGGATCACGCGCTTAAAATACGATCAGTGATGAGGAAAGTACACGGAGTAAAGGAATGTATTTAAGTATCTGTGCTTTACTTAAGTACATTTCACAGTGTGTACTTTTAACTTTTACTTCAGTACATTTGAGAGGAGTATCTGTACTTTCTGCTCCACTACGTTTGTTCTTGTTTTCACGTTTCATCTGATTTGAGGGGTTATTTTTATCATGTTCCACTAAAGTTTTCAGGTTTAAGCTTCGACTTTGAGCAAAACAAAAATAAAAACAAAAATAAAAACAAAAATAAAAACACAAAATTCACAAGAAAAATGAAGAAACTGATCCGTGTTGTTTCTGTTGAACAAAATGCGTCTTATTTTTTAATCAAAATCACCAAATTTACACTTTAAAAAATGAACAACACGTGTGAAATACTTTGATTTTTTTACTCTTAAAGTTTTTAAACACGTACTTTAATACTTTTACTTGAGTAGATTTTCTCATTTGATACTTTTGCTTTTATTGAGTAACTTTTTTACGTTTGTATCTGTAATTTTAAGTTACAAAACTGAGAACTTCATCCATTTTATTATATTTTTACTACAGAAACTAAACAAACAAAAGGACTTTTTGAGAGAAAAGACATTTTTAAATCTATAAATAAACTCTGTGTGGAGTTTGTGTGTTCTGTCTGTGTCTGTGTGGAGTTTGTGTGTTCTGTCTGTGTGGAGTTTGTGTGTTCTGTCTGTGTGGAGTTTGTGTGTTCTGTCTGTGTGGAGTTTGTGTGTTCTGTCTGTGTGGAGTTTGTGTGTTCTGTCTGTGTCTGTGTGGAGTTTGTGTGTTCTGTCAGTGTCTGTGTGGAGTTTGCGTGTTCTGTCTGTGTCTGTGTGGAGTTTGTGTGTTCTGTCTGTGTCTGTGTGGAGTTTGTGTGTTCTGTCAGTGTCTGTGTGGAGTTTGCGTGTTCTGTCTGTGTCTGTGTGGAGTTTGCGTGTTCTGTCTGTGTCTGTGTGGAGTTTGCGTGTTCTGTCTGTGTCTGTGTGGAGTTTGCGTGTTCTGTCTGTGTCTGTGTGGAGTTTGTGTGTTCTGTCTGTGTGGAGTTTGCGTGTTCTGTCTGTGTCTGTGTGGAGTTTGTGTGTTCTGCCTGTGTGGAGTTTGTGTGTTCTGTCTGTGCGGAGTTTGTGTGTTCTGTCTACAGGGACTTCTGTGTTGTATGTATGATAACTTCTTAAAGGTACATTACGTAACTTTTCAGGTGGAGCGTGATACCGCCAGGCCAATGTACAGGTAAGATCTGTGGAGAGGCGACTCCGCTCACACGTGCTTTTCAAGGTACAAAAACTTTCGTAATTAACTTTATAATTATACTGTACCTGTAGATATATTTAATGCTACAGTGTGGAGCATTTTAGGCAAAGCAATAACATCTCCATGGAGACAAGCAGGTCATACCAACAGGCCGAGTTACAGGTGAGTTCTGTGGAGAGGCGACTCCGCTCACACGTGTTTTTCAAGGTATTTCTGAGCAGCAAAAACATCAGTAATAATTCAATAAAAACGCTGCTCTAACTGTAGAAACGTTTAAAGCTACAGCAAAACACGTCGCCATGGAGACAAGCCGGTAGTATATCCTTCACCAGAATGTCACGCAGTGCACCTTTAAGTAATAACATCGACGGCGTATTTACAGCAGGACTGGGTCACACGGGAACCACAAATTTACTTTACACTATTACTACTCCAGACAAAAACACACAAACGTCCAGCTCCTTCTACTGTGTAAATCACACACACACACACACACACACACACACACACACACGCTACCACAAACACGGGCGGGTTTCTATGGCAACAGCACAATATACCTCCGTCTGAGCTCTTCCGCCTTGAGCCCAAACGTGAGTCGTCTCTGTTTTCTTTGCCTTTGCCTCGTGTTTGTGTTTGTTTGTTTCCAGGGGCTCGTCCTCGGTTTTACTCGCGCTCTCATTTCCACCAGCTGTGTCATCATCCTCCTCCTCCTCCTCCACCTCCACCTCCTCCTCTTCTTCTTCTTCGTCATATTCTTCCTCCTCTTCCTCGTCTTCTGTCCGTTGTTTGCTCTTAAAGGGAGTTACGGGGGTCTAAGTGACACAGAATTAGCGTAAAACTTGAGCTAAAGTCATTTATGTGGAGCCTCGTTTCACTTTTACTTCGTCTAAATCATTTTATTTTTTCAAATTTAACTCCTGATCTGGTGTAAAGGAGGAAGGAAACAAAGTACAAGTAAAAGTACTGCACTAAAGTAGAATCTTAAGTACATTTTACAGTGTGTACTTTTTACTTTAACTTCAGTACATTTGAGAGCAGTATCTGTACTTGAACAGGACTGAAAAGTAAAAGTACTTTTCATCTGATTTGAGGAGTTATTTTTATGTTCGTGGAAACATCCTGAATAAAGTTTAAGAGTTTGAGCTTCGACTTTGAGCAAAACAAAAATAAAAACACAAAAATTCAGAAGAAAAATGAAGAAACTGATTCATGTTTTTTCTGTTGAACAAAATACGTCTCATTTTGAATCAGTATCTCGACATTTACACTTTAAAAAATGAACAACACTGCAAGAAATACTTTTACTTTTTACTCTTAATGTACATTTTAAACGGGTACTTAAATACTTTTACTTAAGCAGATTTACTCATGTGATACTTTTACTTTTGCTTGAGTTTTTACCTCTGTATTTGTACTTTTACTTAAGTAACAAAACTGAGTACTTCATCCACCACTGGACAGAAATACGACTAAACAAAACCAGCTCCAATCAGCAGAGTGTTTGTTTGACGCTGTTTTTTTAATAGTCTGTTTATATAAATGGACAAATCTAACGCACGAGCCGCCGTGTTTCAAACAGGAAGTGATCATGTGTGCACTTCCTGCTCCATCGACTCTGGCTCCAATTCACTTTACATTGAATCTTCAGACTCATTTTGGTCTTAAATGTTCGTATTAACCCTCTACAGTCCCTCACTGTTTCAGCGTATGAATATGCATTGTGTCGTGCGTCCTGATTGGCTGTTGGACTGTAGACCATTGTGTCGTGCGTCCTGATTGGCTGTTGGACTGTAGACCATTGTGTCGTGCGTCCTGATTGGCTGTTGGACTGTAGACCATTGTGTCGTGCGTCCTGATTGGCTGTTGGACTGTAGACCATTGTCCATCAGTCTCCTCCGTGCCGTGTCTCCTGTCCAGTACAGAATGTGTTCAGACAAATTTACATAAACGTTGGATCTCAGTGTGACTCTGAAGTGCTGTACGTTTGCAATTTGTTTTCTCCCCGACAAAACCCACAATGTCGATGAAACGTTCTGCACCGACAAAGACGCCTACGAAGGTTTGAACTTTGAGAGAGTTTAAACGAGAGAGAAATGTGAGAAAATGTTAACGCCTGTGTGAGAAAAGTGTATAAAGTGTGTGGTGAGGGGTTTTACACACAAAAACAGAGAGAATAATGTAAAAAATAAAGCTATTGCGGGTTATTTTTAGACCGTGACCTCTGAGATAAACCAGGGACCACTGTACATGATCCTCGGGTTTTTATTTCATTTCACTACTTCTACTTCCAACATCTACCACTAGGGGATACTCACGCCTACCACACACTACTCTACGTCCTATACCTTCCCCCCTTCAGCACTCTTCTTCTCCTCCTCCTCCTCCTCCTCCTCTTCGCTCTCTTCCTCCTCAGACTCGCGCTCGTCTTCCTCACTAAACTCTCCTTCCTCTGAGTCCGAGGGCTGCGTTTTGCGGAGCAGAGACGTCGTTGATTCACTGATGGACTGAGGGAAGAGCAGCGGTGTTACATGACGGATGATTGTGTTAAAAGGAAAGAGCCGCGGTCATGTGATCCACCGCGTTAAAGAGGAAGTACGGGACATTTGGGCGCACGGACGAGGAAGGAGAGAATGTTACAGAAGAGAAGAGAGAATGAGAAACACAGAAAAAACATAGAACCTCACCTCAATCTGACACGCGTCTTGTTGCTGTAGGAGTAAAGTACTGCACTTAAGTCGAATATTTATGTATCCGTGCTTTACTTTAGTACATTTTACAGTGTGTACTTTTTACTTTTACTTGAGTACATTTGAGAGAAGTATCTGTACTTTCTACTCCACTACATTTGTGATTTGAGGGGTTATTTTTCCCATAAAAAAGTAAAAAGTTTAAGATTCAACTTTGAGCAAAATAAAAAAATAAAAACACAAAATTCATGAGAAAAATAAGAAACTGATTTGTGTCGTTTCTGTTGAACAAAATACGTCTCATTTTGAATCAATATCTCGACATTTACACTTTAACAATGAACAACACTGTGTGAAATACTTTTACTTTTTACTCTTAAAGTACATTTACTTTAATACTTTTACTTAAAGTGCACATACGTTCTCTGATCTGTTCTAACGTCGTTTCCTCGTCACAAACAGACCTGGAGTTGTGTTGTTTTGTTTCATTCTCACATGTTTAACACACAAACCTGCAGATTTAGACTGAGTTCTTTTCTCAAACTGAAAGAAAACACTCTGTTCCACCTTGTGATGTCATCTTGTGGCGATACAGGAAGTGCTCCACTGTGTTTTTAAACTTTAAACACCTTCATTTCTAGAATCATTTGGATCATTTCAGTCCTGGAATCAAAGCGAATCTCGACTGAACTAAAGGTAAAAAACGTAGCTATTAACCTGAAAACTACCACTTGATGACATCACAAGGTGGAACGTCACATTTTGAGCTTTGTAGATGTGACAGACGAATAATAAAATGTGACTCAAACATGTGAGAATGAAACAAAACACAACTCCTGGTCTGTTTTTTATGCACTAAAAACATTAGAACATAGATTAAAGAGTCCATTTTGTGTAATATTGGACCTTTAAGTCGATTTTTTCACTTAACCCTCTGTATCAGTACTTTTACTTAAGTAACAAAATGGAGTACTTCATCCACTACTGTATAACACACAGTAAGCCCCAGAAAACATCACTAGTTCTGTTTAAAAGTTTTTATCGAGGCTAAAACATCGTTCATTGTGATGTTTTTCTTTTTTTGTGGTTATTTTTATTGTAACTCACTCGTCTGTTTTCGATATTGGACCGATACCGATGTCTGGAGGGAAAAAAAACACTTCGATTTCACCTTCGATTCGCTCCGTTACATGAACCAGGCTCGTTTTAAACCCACGTCGTCTTTTTTACTCTGATACAAAGACGGATTAAGAGCTAACGATGTGGCTAACGATGTGGCTAACTTTAGCTCGTCTGTGGCACTGATGTATCTGCGCCGATTAGAGATTCATTTAGAGACGTTTTCAAACTCAGGTTTCAGGTTTTAAAGCCGCACTATGGAAATTTTCTGGTGGAGGGTCTGAGTTTTCCACAAAGACGTCACTGCTCTGTCAGAATGTTCTGCAGTGTGGCTTTAAACCTATTTTCCTCATATTCATTAAGTTGAATCATTATTGTTTTTATTGCTGAAAAATTGTGAGTGAGTTCGCTCGCCTCTCCACAAATCTAACCTGTAATTTGACTCGACGTCTGTGAGGACGCACCGATATGATACTGGTATTGGATATCGGTTGTTGGCTCATGCTAGCTAGTTTGTGACTGTAATGCTATGTTACAATTAGAACAAAGAGAACAATAGTGCTAGCCTGGATGCTAACAGTTGTGAAATCGCTCATTAGGGGTTTGAATGACTCTGGACAGTGTGACTCAGGCACAGAGCAGACGAAACCAAGACCGAGAGCGAAACGACAAACACAAACTGTAAACAAACCGGTGTGTTAGCTTCAGATCTACTGTATTTTCTGGACTATAAGTGTGAGTTTGTTGAGTTTGTCGGGTGTGACTTCTCCTCAGATGTGACTTATATGTGAAATGATTCAAATCTATAATGTCACATGTTGGTTCTTGTCACAGTGACAGTCGTGCGAGGGGCTCTAGACTTGGACCAGTATCTACTCCTCCTGAACCACTCAACATTTAAAATATCAACATTACACTCATTTAAAAGACAAACACTCAACAAAAATGACACTAAAACAAAATGGTTTCTCTTGTTTTTTCTGCTTTATTTATGTGATTAACTGTTAATATCTTACGTTAACAAACCAGACACGTGTTCAGTTCTGTCTGTGCTTCATGGAGCTGAATAAATATAAATGTGTTACGTTAGCGTGATGTACTGATATTCAGCCTGTTGGTCCACATTTTATTATTATTATTACAACTTGATTTAAAGAGAAAATGTCTGTTCTTGGTCACTACTTCCTGTTAGCGTCACTACTTCCTGTCCAATTTTGTCTCTATGTTTTAGCTGAATCTCCCAACAATAATACTGTTAATAGATACTGTTGTTCTCTATTTTATTATTAATATTACAACTTGATTTAAAGAGAAAATGTCTGTTCTTTGTCTCGGATTTTGTTAAATAAATTTCCCTCAAAAATGTGACTTATATATGTTTTTTTCTTCATTATTCTGCACTTTTCGGGTGGAGCGACTTATACTCCAGAGCGACGTATAGTCCGAGTACTTTTACTGAGTACTTTTAAATGTGTAAACGTGGAGTGTGATGTTTTTAAATGAAAGAATGAGAGAATTCATGAGTTTGACTGTAAATAACTAGATACTTAAATGTATTTTTTGAGACTTATATATGTTTTTTCTTCATTATTATGCACTTTTTTGCTGGTGCGACTTATACTCCAGAGCGACTTATAGTCCAGAAAACACAGTAGTTAGCGCCTCCTTCAGACAGATATAAGTCAGTGTCCAGCAGTCACCTGACCACAACTGAAGAAGCTGATTGGACGATAGTTTAGACCCGTTTTTTCTGGTCGTGTTACGATAAAACTCAGATTAAAGTCTAATGCAGCCGCAGACGGAGCGGTGCCTACAGTTAGCGTGTCACACCTCGGGGGGACGTCTCAGTTCTAAAAGTGCGTCTCACCTTCTGCCTCTGCTGCATGGACGTCATGGCGTCGGGCTGAAACTCCAGCTTGTCCGTGCGGCACAGTTTCCAGTAGAGGATGGAGATGATGACGATGACGACGAGCAGCGGAATCACGACGCCCACGATGATCCACAAGTTTGTGTTTACGTTTTCAGACGGAGACGACGCCACTTTCTCCACCGCTGCAACGAGACGAGAGCGTGTACGATTATAAGAACACACAAACACACACAAACTGAAAACACTGTGTTCCACCTTGTGATGTCATCATGTGGTGATACAGGAAGTGCTCCACTGTGTTTTTAAACTCCACACACCTTCATTTTTAGAATCATTTGGATCATTTCAGTCCTGGAGTTGTCTCTTATCTCGACTGAACTAAAGGTAAAAGGAGGAGTTAATGTGAAAACTACCACTTGATGACATCACAAGGTGGAACAGAAAGAGATAGAGATGGAGGGAGGGAGAGAAAGAGAGGCAGAGAGAAGGAGAGAAAGAGAGGGGGGGAAGAGAGAGAAGGAGAGAGAGAGGAGAGAGAGAGAAGGAGAGAGTGGTGGAGGGAGACATGGAGAGGGAGGGAGGGAGGGAGGGAATGAGAAGGAGAGGGAGGGAGAGCGAAATACAGGGAGAGAGAGAGAGAGAGAGAGAGGGGGGGAGAAAGATGGAGAGAGAGAGAGAGAAAGAGGGAGAGAAAGAGAGAGGAGAGAGGGAAAGAGAGGAGGAGAAAAAGAGAGGGAGGGAGAGAGAGAGGAGACAGAGAGAAGAGGAGAAAGAGAGAGGAAGAGAAAGAACGAGAGGAGAAGAGGAGAGAGAGAGAGAGAGGGACAGATCATTTTGAGCTTTGGAGATGTTTTGTTTAATCTTCATTGTTCGTTCGTCTGTTTAATGTCATTTTGTTTTGTTTTGTCAATAAAGTTCATACAAACTCAGACGCATCACTTCCTGTTTGTCAGACCAGGACAAACACTGGTCTGTTTTTGGCAACAGTTTTCACTCCAGGTCATGATGACTTGATTAGTTTCAATTATGTCTCATTTTGTCCCTGAGGTCAGAGCGAGAGCAGAGACTCCGCCCCCTAGAGGGCGCTCATTAGACCGACAGATTTTATTTAGACTTAATGAGGAAGACGCTACAGAAAAGTCAACAAGTCAAATAATTATAAAACTCTGTCCTCTCTCTGTCTCTGCTGCTTCAGACTCATTTTGGTCTTAAATGTTGACTCACTAAAGTGAGTCAACATTTAAAGTGACTCACGTTGGGCCAGAATCCCCTGGACACGATATCCCAGGACGATGGCGGCTCGTTGTACGTCCAGGCTGTTCAGGAGTCCGGCCGTTTCCGCCGCAGGTAAACGCTCTCCATCAGGACCCTCCACAAAATACACAATCTCCAACGGGTGATCCTCGCCCGCCAGACGCCCGGCGCTCACGACCTGGAACAGACGAAGAGACAAACGAGAGTCTGAGTCTGAGGTTTAGAGACAAATTAACACTGATGATGTTTCACACACAGACCTGGAGTTGTGTTTAGTTTCATTCACACGTTTAACACACAAACCTGCAGATTGAGGCGGAGTTCTTCTCTCAAACAGAAAGAAAACACTCTGTTCCACCTTGTGATGTCATCATGTGGTGATACAGGAAGTGCTCCACTGTGTTTTTAAACTCCACACACCTTCATTTATAGAATCATTTGGATCATTTCTGTCCTGGAATAACTGAAAAATCTCGACTGAACTAAAGGTAAAAGGAAGAGTTAACTTGAAAACTACCACTTGATGACATCACAAGGTGGAACAGAGAGAGAGAGAGAGACACTGAGAGAGAAAGAGAGAGGGAAAGAGAAGGAGAAAGAGATAGAGATGAAGGGAGGGAGAGAAAGAGAGAAGGAGATAGGGAGAGAGAGAGGAGAGAGTGGGGGACGGAGAGAGAGAGAAGGAGGTAGGGAGGGAGTGAGGGAGAGAGATAGAGAGATGGAGGGAGGGAGAGAAAGGGAGAAGAAGATAGGGAGAGAGACAAAACAAAAGGGGGAGAGAGAAGGAGAGAGTGCGGGAGGGAGAGCTGGAGAGAGAGGAGAGAGTGGGGAAGGGAGAGATGGAGAGAGAGGAGAGAGTGGGGAAGGGAGAGATGGAGAGAGAGAGAAGGAGGGAGGGTGATAGAGGGAGGGAAGGAGAGAGAGAGAGCAAGAGGGGGAAAGAGAGACAGAGAGGGAGAGAGAGAGAAGGAGAAAGGAAGGGAAAAAGAGAAAGAGAGAAGGAAAGGAGGGAGAGAGAGGGAGAAAATCATTTGGATAATTTCACCCCTCGCATTGTCTCGACTGAACTAAAGGTAAAGAGGAGCGGCTCACGTAAAAACTACCACTTGATGACATCACAAGGTGGAACAGAGCATTTTGAGCTTTATAGAATAATAAAGTGTGACTCAAACCACTTCAGGTCTGGTTTTGAGTCAGTAAAATCATCACCACGCGTCTAAAACCTCACAAGAGTCAGTTTTGCGTAACATGGACCTTTTACATATTGATTATCTGTTTATAGACGTTTTCTTATTGATGACATTCCTCGCTCCTGTGGCGTGACCGCTCTGCACCCGCCCCCCTCCGCCGCTTTAGGGCCCGTCTAACGCTTTGTACAGTGATTGTCCGGCGCTGGATGGCCGCGGGCGCTCTCCGGTCTGCCGTCTGCATTAGGACAGAGTCTGGACTAACGCAGAAAAAATATGTGGACAGACTCAGTGATCCAGGCCTAATCCAGTCCAGACTCGGTTTATTAGAGTGGAAAGAAGCCAGCGCCAATGTGCGATTGGACGACCTCGATTCAACCCCTTTTATCTCTGGGCAGGATCACGCGACACAATAGAGTTTTGTTCTGTCAGATATATGGATTTGTACGTGAGCGAGGAACAAAACGGTTTAACGGAGTCGCAGTTTATTAAAGAAAAGTACGTGAAAAGTGACAAGTGTCTTTCAAACACGAGCCGGAGCGAAAAGAACAAAAAATCTATAGTATTTCAACAGTAAATGACACCGGAATATTCCATAAAACCAGATTCATTATGTTTTAAAGCAGTCCTAGTGTGCTTGTGTCTCTATGGTTCTCATCTCTGTTATAATTTACACGTTTTAAATCACAATATTCATCTAAAACGACTTCATAAAAGAAGCAACAGAAACGGTGATTCAGGGTGAGAAAACTGAAGTGTCCAATAGGAGCTGACGTCGCCGTAAATGTGATCAGAAGAAAGAGGCGTGTAGCTGTAGCGCCCCCTATGGACAGATGCACGTCGCACTAGAGCAGAGCGTTTTTAAAAATTTGTACCAAAATGACGACGCGACGCTGCAGAATCCTACGAGTATCAACGATTAAGAAAATAAAACTGGAGAAGGAAGAGCGGACGTCACAGTGGGCGTGTCACAGTGGGCGTGTCACAGTGGGCGTGTCACAGTCATGAGAGAGGAGACGAGAGACAAGAGAGGAAACAAGGAGACGAGAACGAAGAAACGAGAGGAAACGAGGAGACAAGAGAGGAGACGAGGAGACAAGAGAGGAGACGAGAACGAGGAGACGAGACGAGGAGAGAGAGGAAACGAGGAGACGAGAGAGGAGACGAGAACGAAGAGGTGGGTGTGTACGTCACAGCGGGCGTGTCACAGTGGGCGTGTCACAGGGGGCGTGTCACAGGTTAATCATGATCCATTTACTTCCGTCTTAAGAATATCGTCTCTTTCTGTTCGACCTTTCCTCCCTCGGACTCGTTCGTTTTCCTCAGTTTTTTCATAATCACTAAAATGATCATGTTTTCTTCGTCCCCACTTTAAAAACACTTTTAAACTATAATGGAACAATATGTTTTTTTTACATTTCAAAAGCTCTTCTCACTGAGTGTTTTACTGAGGCGTGACTCACCATTTAAAAGGACCAGGAAGAAGAAGACGAGGAGGAAGAAGAGTAGGAGGAGGAAGAAGAAAAAGAAGAGGAAGGAGCCCACTGTGACGTCCGCTCTTCCTTCTCCAGTTTTATTTTCTTAATCGTTGATACTCGTAGGATTCTGCAGCGTCGCGTCGGTATTTTGGTACAAATTTTTAAAAACGCTCTGCTCTAGTGCGACGTGCATCTGTCCACAGGGGGCGCTGCAGCGACACGCCTCTTTATTGTGACGACGTTTACGGCGACGTCAGCTCCACTGGACTCTTTTCTAACACAGACGTCAGTGGATTAGTTTCTTTTATTAAGTGGAGTTAGATGAATATTGTGATTTAAATGTGTAAATTATAACATGTCTAATTTAGTGTTAAATCCTTATATTTATTTAAAAAACACTACACAAACTAGACCCTAATAACTGGAGCTGAGGGCGACGGAGCGGCTCTGTGGAGTGACGAGGTCGTTGAGTACCAGGCTCTGTACGACCAGGAGGAGGGAGAAAAGCCGCTGATGAGGCTGTGGTTTTGGAGTGGCTCGCCCCCGGGTGAAGGGGATGTGGTTGTCATGGAGACGGGCCCCTGTCCCGTCCCCTTGGAGACGAGCAGAGCAGGTGTCGGGTCTGTGCAGAGGCTACAGGATGATTAGTAAAGAAGGAGCGGCGAGAAACACGGCGGCGACAAAGAAACGGAATGAACGCTCAGTGGTGAAAGAGGACAGAATGTGTATCAAGGATTTACTACTACTACTACTACTACTACTACTACTACTACTACTACTACTACTACTACTACTACTACTACTACTACTACTACTACTACTACTACTACTACTACTACTACTACTACTACTACTACTACTACTACTACTACTCCTGCTGTTACTCCTACTACTCCTACTACTCCTACTACTCCTACTACTCCTACTACTCCTACTACTCCTACTCCTACTCCTACTACTACTACTGTTACTCCTACTCCTACTGCTACTATTACTACGACTAGTACGACTACTACTACAATACCTGTATACATTCATTCAGTCATATAAAGGTGTTTGTCTTAATCCAAATTATAAAAACAGTTTTGTGGTGTTTTTTTTTTTTTTTTTCAGCGACTGCAGGAGGAGGGAGTGGGTTTTCTTGCGTTTCGGTGGTACTTTGTGGTGGAACAACACATTTTGGATTTTCTAGGCCATAATACACATATTTTCTCTACACGGTCCTGGTGTCCACATATGAGGTCATTAAACTGAAGAGTAAAACACATTATATTTAGATTAAACATGGACTTATACATCTGCACCTGCTGCTCTTCACATGAGACACTTCGTTCCAAGAGGCACAATTGTTGCTTGTTGTTTCTAATTGTTTTTACTCAGGACAAACGTTGCTGTGTTCAGTCACTTCGTAAATAGTTTTTACAAATCATTATTCAAATGTTCCATCCAATTGATTAAAACGTAGACTGAATGTCCTCATATGTGGACATAATTTTTCTCATAATGTAAAAGGATAACTCTTTGTTTTTACACTCAGAGAAATTTATAAAGTATGTGCCAAGCAAGAGCTCAGGTCTGAGGAGGTTAAAGACTGAGAGGATCTGACAGGCAGGGGGCGCTGTTCCATAGTCTGGGCACTGGCACAGAAAAAGCTCTGTCTCTGTTATTATAATCAGTCTATTTTTATTTTTATACTCTGCATTTACGATTACTATTCATTGTAAGTTTAATTTGAAGCTCAACAAAACTTCTGAAGCTCCACAGGGTTTTTCTCCACTGACTCTGTTCTCTTGGCTGTGGTTTCGGGGGTTTATAGGGACAGCGCAAATCTCGTTCATTAATTCAACGCTAACGAGGCATTTGGCAACTTTAAAGGTCTGATTTTACACAAAACTGACTCTTGTAGCTTTAATCCAGGTTCTAATGATGTTTCCTCCTCAAAAACAGACCTGGAGTTGTGTTGTGTTTCATTCTCACATGTTTGAGTCACACTTTATTATTAGTCTGTCACATCTCCAAAGCTCAAAACGCTCTGTTCCACCTTGTGATGTCATCAAGTGGTAGTTTTTTTTCAAGTTAACAGCTTCTTTTACCTTTAGTTCAGTCGAGATTCGCATTGATTCCAGGACTGAAATGATCCAAATGATTCTAGAAATGAAGGTGTGTGGAGTTTAAAAACACAGTGGAGCACTTCCTGTATCACCACATGATGACATCACAAGGTGGAACAGAGTGTTTTCAGTTTGAGAGAAGAACTCAGCCTAAATCTGCAGCGTTTGTGTGTTAAATAAAAAAACACAACTCCAGGTCTGTGTGTGACGAGGAAACGACATTAAAACAGATGAGAAACACAGCGTAACTCCAGCGTTTACCTGAACTACATTAAAATTCTTCACTTTGACATTTGTGGCACTGGGCAGAATCACATTACGTCTTTATTTGACCCAGATTTCCTTGAGTTGACCTCATCCTTAATAACTACAAGTGCAAAACATGATAAAGTTCCAGATTAATCTCGTACCTGGACGCTGCTGTTTCCTACAGTCGTGGCCCGTTTGACCCGGCGCACGGAACCCATCGCCTCCCCGAGTAACATGGCAACGCGGCGCTCCATGTTCGGCTGGAAGGTCTTTTCATTCACTTTTTCATCCATCACACCTAAAAGGACTAAACAGAACGAACACCCAACATCATTTCCACTGAAAGATTCACTGAAAGATTACAAAAAGTCTGCCAAAAATATGAACCGTGCAAATAAACGAACCTGTTTTGACCCAGGACGAGCGCAGCAGGCGGCTCGTGTTCAGCTCTGGGTAATGGAACGCTGCGGAAAAAGTGAAATAATGTTTGAAAATGTTTATGAACAAAGAAAAAGTGAGGCCACGATAACAGACTCTGAAGCACGATGAAAATAAAAGATAATACTGAAAATACGGCTGTGCCAAAAATCAAGAGACTGATCATTCAGAATGGATAGATTTGGATTGATAATACAGGATCGATAGTTCTGGATCGATAGTTCAGGATCGATAGTTCAGGATCGACAGTTCTGGATCGATAGTTCAGGATCGATAGTTCGGGATCGATAGTTCGGGATCGTGCTGGGGGAACTCCACATGTATGTCTAAGGCAGAATGTTCAACAGTTACCGTGGCAACACAATGCACACATTAACAAGCACTGACAAAACTGTTTGAAAATAAACTGTTTTAAATAAATGAGGAGTTTGGAGTCAGCTGATCAAAGGGTGTGAGGTGGAGGAGGAGGTCAGGGGGAGGTCAGGGGTCAGGGGGAGGTCAGGGGGAGGTCAGGGGGTCAGGAGGAGGGAGGGACTTGGACACAGCGGTGAGGAGCTTGAATTGGATGCACTGGGGGATGGGGAGACAGTGAAGATCTATGAGGAGAAGGGTGGTGTGTTCATGAGTGAGGAGGAGGTGTGAGGGAGGAGGAGCTATGACTGAGGAGGAGCTGTGAGTGAGGAGGTGTTAGGGAGGAGGAGCTGTGAGTGAGGAGGTGTTAGGGAGGAGGAGCTGTGAGTGAGGAGGTGTGAGGGAGGAGGAGCTGTAAGTGAGGAGGGAGTGTGAGTGAGGAGGGAGTGTGAGTGAGGAGGAGGTGTGACTCAGGAGGAGCTGTGACTGAGGAGGAGCTGTGAGTGAGGTGAGGAGGTGCGGGTGGGTGAGGGCGAGGTGAGGAGGTGCGGTTGACTGGAGGAGGTGCGGGCGGGAGAGGGCGAGGTGAGGAGGTGCGGGTGGGTGAGGTGAGGAGGTGCGGGTGGGTGAGGGCGAGGTGAGGAGGTGCGGGTGGGTGAGGGCGAGGTGAGGAGGTGCGGGCGGGTGAGAGCGGGGAGAGGAGGTGTGGGCGGGTGAGGGCGAGGTGAGGAGGTGCGAGTGACTGGAGGAGGTGCGGGCGGGTGAGGTGAGGAGGTGCGGGTGGGTGAGGGCGAGGTGAGGAGGTGCGGGTGGGTGAGGGCGGGGTGAGGAGGTGCGGGCGAGTGAGGGCGAGGTGAGGAGGTGCGGGTGGGTGGGGGCGAGGTGAGGAGGTGCGGGTGGGTGGGGGCGAGGTGAGGAGGTGCGGGCGGGCGAGGTGAGGAGGTGCGGGGGGGTGAGGGCGAGGTGAGGAGGTGAGGGCGGGTGAGGGCGAGGTGAGGAGGTGAGGGCGGGTGAGGGGGGGTGAGGGCGAGGTGAGGAGGTGAGGTGGGTGAGGAGGTGCGGGTGGGTGAGGTGAGGAGGTGCGGGTGACTCACGTTCGGCGATCTGCAGAACGGGGAAGCCCATGTAGTAGCTGAACTCGACCATCGTGAGCTTCAGGAGAGTGTCGCTGACCTCTGACCCCGTCACGTGACCTCTGGCACCGCGCACCGTAAACACGACGTCCACGGGCCGCCTCACGAGCTCAGCCTGAGGTTTGGGAGGGGAGTTTGTGATGTTTACAATCTGAAAACAAAAAAGAATGAACAGAGATTAGCACAAATGGATTATGTACAAAGTAGAGCCCTGTTTATTCTGCTAATCTCAGTTTAATCCTGTAGAAAGAACAACGAGGTAAAACAGAGAGTTTAAAAAGACTTTAACCTCCTGAGACCCGGTGTCCTCATCTGTGGACAACACATTTTGGGTTGTTTAGGCCACAGTGCAAATTTTTAGAAGAACAGCAACAAGATTATGTTCAATTTTGAATATTTATAAGAGTTTAGAATATTTATTTATTTATTTTTATTTTTTTTATTTGATTTTATTTTTTATTGTATTTAAATTTATTTTTATTTTTATTTTATTTTACTTTCATTTATTTTAATTTTATTTTTGTATTTTTGTATTTTATTTTATATTTTTGTATTTTTATTATTTTCTTTTTTATTGTATTTTAATTTATTTACTTAATTAATTTATTTATTTATTTTTATTTTATTTAATTTTTATTTAAAGGCATATATCTTCCTGCTCCTGTCAGCAGCACAAATGAGACACATTGTTCCTAGAGGCACAATTGTTTCTAATTTTGTTTTTTACAATATGTGTGTTCAACTAATAGTTTTTGCAAATAAAGTCCTGCAAGAGCTCAGGTCTCAGGAGGTTAAAGTCACAAAACAACTCATCAAAACATAAATAATCATCATGAAATTAACATTAAAAGAGAAAAGTGCAGAATAAACCCCTTTCAGTCACAGCAGATAAACAGAGTCCTGGTTTAGTTCTGGTTTCTAAATAAGATTATTCTAAAAGTTCACCTGACAAATTATGAATAAGATTTTCACATGTACAAAACGTTTCTTACTGACACCTCACAAAGTTTAATTTTGCCATTTTTCATGAAGGAGTTTGAGGGAAAAACTTGGCAAACACTTTTGTTTATGTTTAATATAATGATGTGATAGTGGGAAAGACATTTATAGAACGCACCAACTTTTTTAGCTCAATAATGTGAAAGGTGAGCACTGGGCTAATGTCACGATTAAAAAATAAAAAATAAAAATAATAAAAAACACAGAAACCTGTAAGTCTTTCACAAGTCTGTTCTATAGTTATTGCTCACTTTAGTTCTCAAACTGGTCAATGGTCACATTTATTATAAATCTTGTTTCTCTAAATGTTTTATGTCAAGAGCAGGATTCGAACCACAAACCTTCGTATCAGTGGTTGAAAACTCTACCAACTGAGCCACTGTCTCCCACAGCTTTAACACCTCCAGATACAAACATTATCTTACTATTCCTTTCCCCAACATGGAAAGCAAAGGAGGATCTTTTTTTTTTTTTCACGCTCAAACTTGCCCTAAAAAAGCTGAAGGGGTTCC
Organism: Periophthalmus magnuspinnatus; assembly: GCF_009829125.3. Lineage (NCBI taxonomy): Eukaryota > Metazoa > Chordata > Actinopteri > Gobiiformes > Gobiidae > Periophthalmus > Periophthalmus magnuspinnatus. The sequence continues at coordinate 32,779,707 of NC_047131.1, read as the reverse complement.
CCATGTATGTCTATGGCAGAATGTTGAGCAGTTACCGTGGCGACACAACGCACACATTAACAAGCACTGACAAAACAGTTTGAAATAGTCTGAAAACTCCAGAAAAAATAAATAAATGGATTTAAACAGCACATTTTGAGGAGCTCGTGATCAATCTTTATGATGAGCGACTAACTGAAAAACTGCTGGCTAATGCTAATGCTAATGCTAATGCTAATGCTAATGCTAGCTTGTGACTGTGATGTTATCTGAGAGCGATTCGTTTAACAAAAATCAGCTCATCTGTTGTAGTTCCGGCTCTTCCGGTTCTTTCTCGTCACATTGCGTAAAAAACAAAGCTCATTCAGACAGAGTAGTGCTTCCGGTTAGCATGGTTAGCATCACACCCCCATAGACGGGTTCGCTCACATGCACGGTGAAGTTGGTTGACATTTTCGACCTCCGACGGACCTCCGCGTAGGCCCTGGTCAAACCTCTCTCGACGTTCTCGCTGAAGTTGCAGAACCTGATGTCGACGTGACTCGGGACAAACTGAAGAACTAAACGAGAAACAAGAAAACATCAGGGTCAAACGGTTCGGAAGTTTAAGTTTAAAAAAAAAGTCTTCATAAACGTGCGGCGTACCTGTGTGCACTTGGTACTTATAGTCGGGTAAGGCCCAGCTGGGGGAGATGGACAAGAAGCGGCGTCCTGACCTCTGCAGGGCGTTGATGACGGAGATGGACGTGTACACGACTGGACCGGACGCCACGCGGAACACGAACTTTGGAGGCACCGAGACGACCTGGAGAAATAAAACAAATGTATAAAGACAATCGATCGCCTTAAAGCTGGAGTTAGACGTCTCCATGGAGATGTTATTATATTCCACAATACGGCATTAAAGTTCAAATATCACGCTGTTTTTCTGATCTGTTCTAACGTCGGTTCCTTGTTACACACAGACCTGGAGTTGTGTTTTTTTGTTTGCTTCATTCTCACATGTTTAACGCACAAACCTGCAGATTTAGGCTGAGTTCTTCTCTCAAACTGAAAACGCTCCGTTCCACCTTGTGATGTCATCATGTGGTGATACAGGAAGTGCTCCACTGTGTTTTTAAACTCCACACATCTTTATTTCTAGAATCATTCGGATCGTTTCAGCCGATATTTGCTGGACTAAAAGGTAAAAGGTAGACGTTAACTTGAAAACTACCACTTGATGACATCACAAGGTGGAACAGAGCATTTTGAGCTTTATAGAATAATAAAGTGTGACTCAAACGTGTGTGAATGAAGCAAAAAAACAACTCCAGGTCTGTTTTTGAGCACGTAACAGCATTATAACATGTATTAAAGCTACAAGAGTCCATTAAAATTGGCGTTTCATGGAGATCATGTGTTTTATTTTCTTACGTGTTCAGTTTCCAGGTTCTCACCAAAAACATCATGAGAAAGAGAAACTAAAGATACAGCTGCTCCCAGTTTGTGCTTGGTCTGGCGTTTATCTTTATAATTACATAAACAGTCTGTGATGTTCTCGTGTCAGATCAACCCTGACGCTCAAGTCGCTTCCTCTGATTTCGTATCTTAAACTTCTGTCGACAACAAACCTGAAAGACTCAAAAGTGCATTATGTAGCTTTTCTGGAAACTCCTGTCTCCATAGCGACGTTATTGCTCTTTGGAGACGCCTTTATTGCACTAAATTGAAAATTGCTTTTTGTTTCATTCGCACATGTTTGAGTAACAGTCTGTCTGCTCCGTTCCACCTTGTGATGTCATCGTGTGGTGATACAGGAAGTGCTCCGCTGTGTTTTTAAACTCCACACACCTTCGTTTCTAGAATCACAAGGTGGAACAGAGTGTTTTTTTTTTTTCCATTTGAGAGAAGAACTCAGTCTAAATCTGCAGGTTTGTGTGTTAAACATGTGAGAATGAGACAAAAAAAACACAACTCCAGGTCTGTTTGTGACGAGGAAATGACATTAGACCTTTTAAAATGCCTTTTTATAAAATTTACCATGAATTAAGATAAAATTATTGAGTGTTACCCAAAATAAGTCCTTTCGTTGCCTTAAAAAATGGACTAAAACTACTCAAATGTGTAATTCAAATGTGTCGAGTGGAGAAAAAGAGTTAAAGAGACAGTTTTTGTGAGGAAAACAGCAGTGCTAGCCCGTATGCTAATAGCCAGTATGCTAATAGACAGTATGCTAATAGCCAATATGCTAATAGTTTGCAAAATATGACTCATTAGACCGAGCCAACAAACAGAATCTGTAAACAACTGTAAACTGTTAGCGTCAGTGTCGTTAGCGCCCCCTTCAGACAGATATAAGAAGTGTCCAGCAGGAATCTGACCCGAACTGAAGAAACCGCTTGGATTTTTTCACTCATAAAACTTTTTTGTCCACATAATTTAATATTTGGGCGACTGAGTGATTCCACACAGTCGGAACTAATGAGAAAAACTGTTGTAGCTGTAAAATATTCTAGCAGCAGAAGTAATTTTATGACGAGTCTTTATTTTTTCATTTTTAAGACGGTTGTTAAATATGATTGTGTCGTTTAAATCACATGTATTAATCGTACTGTCCAGCGCTTCTCTTATAACTTTATAACTTACCTGTATCTCCACTGATTTGTTAAACTCGGCCTTCAGGATGTCTCGGACCTGAGATTTGGCGTATCCAATGGTCGCTCCGAAGGGAAAACCTAAAATCAGAAATAAATGGCATTACAAATGTCATAGTGTTTATGGTATTAGTATTCATGACAGGACTACTGCAGTATCGTGTACTTTTTCTTTGCGCCACTAGGAAATTTTGGAGTTATTTTCTGGCTGCATGATAAGAATTAAGACATAAAAGGTTGAATTACCGTATTTTCTGGACTATAAGTGTCACTTTGTCCACAGTTTGTCGGGGGTGTGACTTATACTCAGACGCGACTTATATGTGAAATTATTCAAATATACTTGTACAACTATTTACTACTACTTTTCTCTTGTTTTTTCTGCTTTATTTATGTGATTAACTGTTAATATCTTACGTTAACAAACCAGACACGTGTTCAGTTCTGTCTGTGCTTCATGGAGCTGAATAAATATAAATGTGTTACGTTAGCGTGATGTACTGATATTCAGCCTGTTGGTCCACATTTTATTATTATTATTACAACTTGATTTAAAGAGAAAATGTCTGTTCTGTGTCTCGGATTTTGTAAAATAAAGTTTCCCAAAAAAATGCGACTTATATATGTTTTTTTTTCCATTATTCTGCACTTTTCGGGTGGTGCGACTTATACTCCAGAGCGACGTATAGTCCGAGTACTTTTACTGAGTACTTTTAAATGTGTAAATGTGGAGTGTGATGTTTTTAAATGAAAGAATGAGAGAATGCATGAGTTTGACTGTAAATAACTAGATTCTTAAATGTATTTTTTGAGACTTATATATGTTTTTTTCTTCATTATTCTGCATGTTTTGTCTGGTGCGACTTATACTCCAGAGCGACGTGTAGTCTGGAAAATACGGTAATAACATCTATGACTCATTAGATACAAACTAAGCACTGGTGTTTAGTGACAAAACTATAGATTTAGAACAGTTTTTATGTTTTAAATCTGCTCTTGGGGTTTTATCAGTGGCATAAATTGGTGTCGAGTCAGGTCTACGTCGTGGGCCACCGCCTTCATTTACCCCATCACTTCCTCTTACCTATTTTCACCAAGTACTCCGGTCTGCTGATGTCGCAGAGGTACTGTTTGGGGGGCTGGGTTGTAGCCACAGGTCGAATGGGGTGAGTGACGCTGACGTCGTTGGACATTTCGGTTGCTGTGGTCACTTTCGGGGTGGTTTGACGCGGAGTGATGCTGACAGTCGGTTCAGTCGTTGTAGCTCCTGTGTCTGCCTCGCTGCTTTCTGGTAACAAGGTCATCGTGGCGGGGATGTCGCTTCCATCTTCGGTCGACCCCTGATCCCACACTGTTAGCGGGGTTTCCGTGGCGGCCGTGTTTACGTTTGAAACCGGGATAGTAGCGTTGTCTGTCGGAGTGTTTTGCGATGTCGTAAAGTGCGTTGAGGTGTCGTAAACATCAGTCGGAAGAGACGAGAACGCTACAGTCGACGTCAAAACTGGTGTTGATTGCACGCCAGTTTCCGGGAAAGGTTCGGTGACAAACCAGTGCACGTCCGTTAGCGAGGAGTACGGGATAACGTCATTCGTAACCGACGCTGTTGCATTACTAAACAAGCTGCTTTCCGCGTTTGTACTTGCCGTGATTTCACTCGCCCACGTTGACGGAAAATTGGTCACCGTTTTCGATGGTTCAAGAGCGTTTTCAGAAGCGTTTACAGGCGTCATAGTCGTCTCAAAGCTAGACTCCGCCCCTGACAAATCGCTCGACGATTCCTCTTTGGTCAAATTATCCAAACTAACCGTTGGCGTAATTTCTGACACAGCGACCACAGTTACGTTACCTCGTTGCTCTGCGCCGCTGTTTGAATTCTCCTGTTGCGTTGTGTAATACTCTAAGCTGTTCATATCGGGCAGGAGGACGTCGGTCGGCTCGATGGTGAAATGATCCGACCAGTCCAAGTTCGCGGACTCTGCTACGTCGGCGTGCGAGGGCATAGCTGGCGTAGGCTCGATTGTGAAGTGAGGCGAGGCAAAATGCGCCGTCGTAAGGCTTGGCAAGCTTGAAAAATGCTGCAGTGACGTCAGAGATACGCCCACTCTTGTCGGGAAGGACGTATCGTAGCTTTCCGTGTCCTCGTCCATATCGAACATTTCCGTCGGCACCTTCGTAACCAAAGGATAGTCGCTTCCGTCCGATCCCAAAAACGACATCGTCTCCAAGTAATCTCCCGATCCCCAGTCTATGTCCATCGTATCCGTGGGGAATATTTCATCCGGCGGCGTTTCGGTGGGTTCGTACATCGGTGACGTTAGGTGCGGGCTAAGGCTAGGAGCTAACATGTGCGGCGTGTACGGTGAAAAGCTACGGGTTAAGTGGGAGTTACGGGAACTAAAAACATTAGGGTAAGGGAAGGCCGGCGGATCCGCTTGGTAGTCGCTAAGAGCCACTTTAGACGGCTCCAGGGAATGATCAGGAAATGAGCTCAGAGTCGCTACGTTCTGCTGCGACGGCACGTATTTTGGCGTCGAGTTTGACCACGAAGGCCGAGACGTTAAGAGATGGTCAACGGGCTGATGAGTTATTTCCGGTTTTGAATTAGAAGGTAGTTTGCGTTTTGTGGTGGCTGACTCTGGAGCGAGGGATGTAGTTTCGTCTCGATGCGTGACGTCTTTAGTCCGAGGGTCAAGGGTCGGAGGCGGAGTTGACGATCTCCTTTGTGAACTTCCAGATGTGGTAAAATGTGACGTCTGTGAGGCGGACGGCAGTGACCCTGTTGTTTTATTTTTCATGAAGCTGGTGGTGGGATCCAACGGAGGCTTATCTGGAAAGACAGAACAAATGTATAGAATTTATAGTTTGTTGACGAGTAGAACTTTATATACGCCAAGAAAAAACATCTGCGCATTTTTACTCTTCAGACGTCAACAGTTTAAAGGTCATATCTTACATAAAATGGACTCTTCTGAGTGTTAATCCATGTTCTAACGGTGTTTCCTCCTCAAAAACAGACCTGGAGTTGTGTTTTGTTTCATTCACACACGTTTCACCTTTAATTCAGCAAATATTGGCTGAAATTATCAAAATGCTTCTACAAATGAAGGTGTGTGGAGTTTAAAAACACGGCGGAGCACTTCCTGTATCACCACATGATGACATCACAAGGTGGAACAGAGCGTTTTCAGTCTGAGAGAAGAACTATGCAACAAAACACAACTCTAGATCGGTTTGTGACGAGGAAACAACATTAAAAATTTTCTGCCACCAACTTTTCTCCATGGAGACGTTATTGCATTGCCTGGAATGTTCCACAGTACAGCATTAAACGTATTTATCATTCATTTATTTAGTGTGTCATTATTGCTAAACTACCTTAAAAACATTATTTCTGCGAGTGAGACTGCCTCTCCACAGATCTGACCTATAAATTGTCCTGCTTGTATAATGGACATCCGTCAGTCTAAAGACAAACTGTGGGACATTGCAGGCAAAGCAATAATATCTCCATGGAAACGAGTAGCTGATCCTTCACCTGAAAAGTTGCGTAGTGCATTTTTAACAGTTTGTGGCAACAGCTTTTTTAATGATTTTTGTGTTTTCATGATAATAAGTTGCGCACAATCGCACGCTAGCTAGCTCACTGTGTCTGAACGCTAACAGTCACCTTTAATACATCAGAAAACATTAAATAAAGAGGATATTAAAAGTGTAATTCATTAAAATAAAGATGACCCAAATATTTTTACATGTAGAATACTTCAGTTTGTGTTTTAATATTTATTACGCCTCAAAATTAGCATTAGCGTTAGCATTGAGGCACATGTCTCTTTCTAAACGTAGAAGTGTCTCTAGTGACGTATTCATTTTATTCATGTTGTGTTTAACATGTTATTAGTGACCTCCACCTGCAGCTCCCTGTCCACTGTCTGACCCCCTAACCTCTGACCTCTGACCCCTAACTCACCTGCAGCTCCCTGTCCACTGTCTGACCCCCTAACCTCTAACCTCTGACCTCTGACCCCTTGACCTCTGACTAGGCCTGGGACAATATTGAAATTTCGTGTGACGATTATCACGGCCAAAATAATTACGATAAACGATTACGTCACGATACTTAATGAAGTCGCTGACAGTTTTAAAATGTTATGGATATGAATCATCATCATTTTAATATTATGAATAAGTTCCATGTTTAAACACCTGGTATAATGATGCACTTTGTTATTATTATTGAACATTCTTATTACTGAAATTTGGGACAATAAGCCTCACATGGGCCCCTCTAATACAAATTAATCGGAAGAGGCTCCAATTCTGGCCCTCTGTCCCCTCCCGTCGACTCCCCTGTGAATAAATCCTTTTTTTCTGCACATTCTGGTGAAATAACGACATTTATCTTTGTAACGATTATCACAATTAGATAAAAAGTCTCATGAACGATTATTGTCAACGCTTTACATCTCCATAAACGATATTATTGTTTATTTTCCCATCGGTACCTCTGACCTCTGACCCCTAAAGTACTTGCAGCTCCGTCCACCGCCTGATCTTTAAATATTTATTCATTTTAGCGAAACTCGGCAACAACCTTATAGAGATAAAACTGGACAGGAAGTAGTTACGCTAACAGACTTTGGGACGCCAACATATTTTCAGTGCCTGTTTTATTTTAACATGCCGTCCCAAATTCGTATTGATCCGTGAAGAAACAGCTAAACATATCGACAAGACCCAGAGACATTAGCATGGAGCGCTATAGGGTTACCACGCAACCACTCGCCGAAGAACCGGACAGGAACAGAGCAGAGCTTATAGTATTAAATATAGAACTGACAACGTGCAAAAAATAGAATCAATGTTGTTAGAGAGAATATTGATACGACTGAGTCCAGTGATACAGCGACGTCTCTCCTTCTGCATCGTTACGTTAGTCCTTCGCTCCGGTGTCTCATTTACTAAAGTGGCTATAGGAACGAACGTATTGATCTTAAGCGAATGTCAATAAAGGGAAGAAGCTAAAACAGGAAGCACTACACAATCATAAAAGTCTACACTAAACCGCACAGCTCACACAAGATCATGGTACGAATATGTTCTTTTCATTTTTATGGCTCTGGCTGAGATTTGTAGCTCATCTTGAAAAGCTTTGAAATCCCGAGGGCGGCATCAGGACGGTCAAAATGTTAAAAAAAAGCGGCTAATGCTCGTTATGTAAGGCCTCTATAACCTGAAGCCACAGTGTCAAAGTGTAACATGGCTCCGTCTCAGTTTGGATGAAGCACAATCACAAACTAGGACTGGATTTTAAGACGTAAAACATGAGGAGTTTCTGTTTCTAGATTGTGTGAAATCACTCATTAGGGATTTGAATGACTGCGCTAGGTAGGACTCGGGCACGGCGCACACTCAGGGGAGCACAACAGACTTGGGTCGCGTCCCAGTTTGACAGTTGCGCGCTTCGTCGTCCGCTGCATTTGAAGGGCACTTATGTACGTCACTTCCGGCGCGACGAGGCCATGTCCCGTTTCACGCGGCCGACGAACGCGACCGACAAATGTGCCCTGCGTTTCCGTGGAGATCGGCCGTGAACGAAGCGTGTATCCGAGCAGACTGCGCGCACTTCTATATCCCGTCACGCGTCACGTCTTCTACAGGAGAAACAAGGCGTATTTTCTTAAAGTTATGTAAAACTCGCAACAATTGGGGAAAAAAATCACCTCGAACGTTATATTTGTCTGTTGATATTCAAAAAGAAACATTACTTACTTACTTCATTCAATCTAAATAGAAATAAACGACTCTTCTATGAAACAAAAGAATTTAAAATAAAACTAATTATTCCAGTGTCCATTTTACACCTTCAGCTCATTAGTCGGCGGCCGTCACGGTTGCTAGGCGACGTAACGCAAGCGGCACAACCTGAGCGCACAGACAGCGGATGAGCAGCCAAACGTCTTTAATCCTTCAAAGTTTTGTCCAGTTAACAGATTTTATGTTTTTCTTTTGCTAGTAGAACACATTTGCTATTTTAATATCGTCATAAATTTTGCAAGATTTCGTTCAGTGGCAAAATACAAACTGTTTAATGTTTGGTCTTTGATTGTCGGCTGATTTGTTAGAAAAGTAAAACGGTAAAAGTCAGAACACAGGTATAAAGTCAAATATTACGTCTCAAAAATATAAAAAACATGAAAATATAAGTTTAAGTGACAGTCAGCCGTCGCAGAGTGGAGACGATCCTCTGGTTTCTCCGCTGTGAGTCAGCGTCTACAAAGTTCTGTTTTCCTCTAATGTGCAGAGGCCTGATGATCACACATGCAATATAAATAACCCCGGAATCAGCTGAGGACGAGGACTATTTTTAACACTGGCGCATTTCAAAAACATTGCGACAGAAAACACCGCCTTTTTGCAGCGTCGTCTTCAATTTGCTGCACGGTTCCAGTGAGCCGACGCGCCCCTGGCTCGGCCCATGAGAATCTGGAGACTTAATTACAAGCTCCTCTGGTACCTTAATTAAGTCAACATGTGATTATAACAAAGCTGGCAGGAAAAAACTGGGGGGAAAGTGCCAGAATTTTCCAAACGTCTAGTCTGCTGCACAGTCTGCCAGGATTAAGAACTGTTTGGAAGTTTCATACAGATTTCGTTAGAGTGTTGGGCTGAAACAAACGAATAGGCCTGTGACATGAAATACAGAACTGCTGAAGGAAATATAGATGATAAACGATACTAATTTATACCACAGAAAAACCCAAGGGCATAATTCAAAAACTCGTCAACTAATTTAGTAACTGAATGATAATTTTCTGAACTACTGACTGGAAAACATGCCATGTGCTCAAAGAAAACGTGAAAAAACATTCTAAGAGTGAAGATGTTTGGCTGCTCATTCAAGACGCTTCTTCAGTTCTGGTCAGATTACTGCTGGACAGAAGTTAACTACACGAAAACGCCGTCGTGAGAGCAGCTCAGGACACCAGTCTGCTGTGCATCTCCATCTCAAAGACACTAATCACTCCTTTGAAAATAATGAGGTTCAGATCTGAGCCACCATTTGGCACCATTTGGCACCATTTGGCACACATAGTGCCATTTGCATTTCTGTCATGTAAAAGTTATATATTTCATTTTTATATCACGAATGGTGTTCAGTAGACCTAAAGAAAACATTTTTTGGCATTTTGGATTTTTAAATTTTTATTTTATTTTTATTTTTATAATTATTAATCAATAATTATAATAAATATGTGTATATGAATGTTTCCCCTACAAATAAAACCTCATCTATAACTCCATCCTCAGACACAAAGCAAAACAAAGAGAACAATAGTGCTAGCCAGGATGCTAACAGGTGTAAAATCACTCATTAGGGGCTTGTATGACTAAGTACGACTCAGGCACAAACAGTAACAGCACAAACTATAAACAAACAGTCTAGTTTACACTAGTCTAGTTTTCAGTTTGTTTGTCGTGTTAGCGCCCCCTGCAGACAGATATAAGGCAGTGTCCAGCAGGAATCTGACCAGAACTGAAGAAGAAACTTGGACGAGCAGAGAAACATCGTTTGTCCAGTTAGATTTTATATTTTTCTTTTACTCTGGATCAGACCTGGTGACGCTGGATTACACAAATATAATACACTGGAGGTTTAATGTTCAGAGCAGTGAGTACCACAAAAATAAGACACGAGGTTTTACTGAAACATCTTAAACAAACTAACTCTGCTTTCATATTCAGACTAATCAATCAACCACATCAAAAATTCTGAATAACTGATTACTAGGGATGCAATAATATTGTTTATCATGACAAAACGGGCAGAACGTAATTGTACATGACTTTTTTTTTTTCGTAATCGTGAGAAGACAATCGCCAAAAAATCTCTGCTAGATCACTGTTGTTTTCACTTATAACAAAGTACAACACTATAAAAGTTGTGTGAATATGGATTAAATCTATAATTATCAATATCCACAACATTTTTTAAACTGTCCGCAACTTTATTAATTATCGTGACATAATCGTTAATCACAATTCAATTTTTAATATCGTCCCAGGCCTATTGATCACCAAAATCTACACTTAAACACACACATAAACACACACATAAACACACAAACACAACAGTAAACGGTCAATGGTCATGTTTTATCTCACACTTTTACACCTCCAAGTCATTTAAAATGCTTTACATCAACGAACCACTCACCCGTGACAGCATTTTTATTCAATTTTTATTCAGTTAGAAACGTTGAAATTTAATGAATTGGTGGAATATGGCATTCTTAAAACCATGTACAAAGCTCATCAAAAAATGTTACCAGAGAAGTTGCAAAATAGATTTCGAAAGAGAGAAAATAGATATCAATTAAGAGGAACTGATGTATTTTCTAAACCAGTGTTCAGAACAAAACCAAAGGAAAGATGTATTTCAATCAAGGGAGTCAGTCTTTGGAACAGCCTAGAAAGTAATATTAAAGAATCCAAATCCATTTATATGTTTAAGAAACGTTTGAAATTATCATTATTAAGAAGATATATAACTGATATGTGACAGGATGATTTTGTGTTTTTTTTGTTTGTTTTTTTGTTGTTGTTTTTTTTTCGTAAAGTAGCTGTACATTTATGTTTGACTTTGTATAATGTAGTGAATAAGAGTCAGAGTTGATGAGGGGCAGATATTATAAGCTTTTGCTTCTTTCTGTGCCCTTTCATTCACTTAACAAAATTGTACAAAAGCCGTAATACTGTAATGCAGTTATGCGGATTGTTTTGTTTTAATGAATGAAATAAAATATTAAATTGAAAAAATTGAATTAAATTGAATCATTTATACTTTACGTGGGAGCTGGAATTGCACCTCTAACCTCAACCAGCGACGTTTATGTCAAGAGCGAGAATCGAACGGACAACCTTCAGATCGGGTGGACAAACGCTCAACTGACTGAGCCACCGTCGCCCGTTTGTCATAACGTTTTCCAGTCTACTACGATGATCTAACCCAGATTTTGACTCTTGTTCCATTGTGAAATTATTAAAGTGAGAGAAAATCCTGGCTCCGTGTCACCAGACGGCACAGAGCTGCAAACGCTGTAGGTCATTTTGGTATAACTGACCCCGAAACGTCACTTTGTTATCCGGATCGCTCTGGACGCACTGTTGATCCACGCATTTAGGACAATTACACGTTCAAGTGGGGTGATGGTGGCTCTGCGGGGGAGGCGGGGGAAGGGGACGGGGTTTCGTTGCAGAGGAGCCGCTTCAGTCTTTGCTCGAGGCGTGTACTGTTGTCCTGCCCCTCGACGAAACACTTTAAACCCCATTTACCCACACACAATACGAGCATCAGGCATAAAAATCCCTCAATTTGAATCACAGCAAGAAAGAGGCAGAATTATTTTAAAAAGAGATCACACAATGCGGTGAATACTTTGTTTTTGTCTGGAATAATGTCGTCTCGGCAACAGAAAGGACAGGAAAATAATTATAAAAGCTGGAGTAAACACGGGAATATTTTGACCTGGTTAGAACAGACCCACAGACTGTAGTGTTTATATAAGCGGACGTAGCTAACCTGCTCGCCGCGTTACAAAGAGGAAGTTAGCATGTGCCTCCAGCTCCACCGACTCTGGTTTTGATTTACTTTCTACTTTCTATCAAAAAGAACCTCGTCATTCTGGTCTTAAATGTTCGTATTAACCCTCTACATGATCCTGGGGTTTTTATTTCACTATTGTGTCTGTAAATCAAAATAAGAACATTAATAACAGACAAATCACACATGTTTTATCTCATTTTTTTTTTTTTAAGTTATTTTGAGTTTATTTTTTATTTTATTTTATTTTTTTTGTTATTTTGAGGGTTTTTTTTGGTGTTTTTTTTTTTTTTTTGCTTAGGTCATTTTGAATTCATTTATTTATTTATTTTTGTTCTTTTGAGTTTTTTCACTTATTTTGAGTTTTTTGTGTTGGTTTTTTGTTATTTTTACTTTATTTATTTATTATTTTGAGTTCATTTATTTATTATTTGTTATTTTGATTTTTTTGTGGTTTTTTTCCATTATTTTGAGGGTTTTTTTTTTGTTATTTTGATTTCATTTATTTATTGTTTGTTATTTTGAGGTTGTTGTTGTTGTTGTTTTTTTAATCTCTCTCCTCTCTCTGTCTCTGTCCTTCAGACTCATTCTGGTCTTAAATGTTCGTATTAACCCTCTACATGATCCTGGGGTTTTTATTTCACTATTGTGTCTGTAAATCAAGATCTGAACATTAATAACAGACAAATCAGCTCCTTCTTTCCCCGAGGTCGCTCCTGTTAGCGTTAGCAGCAAGTTTGATTGACAGCGTTGCTAAGCGCCCGCTCCCTGCTAAACCAGCGGTGTGGAGCGGGAAGGGGCGTTACCTTCAACAGCCTCGCTCTGGATTGGCTCTTTGGTTGCTATGATATTCACGGTCAGAATTACAAATATGGAACTCGGCTCCATTAGCCGCTACAACTGCTAGCGTCATGTGACTGGAGTGAACGCTGTGGGTGATGTTCTTTAGACAGTTTATGTTTATGCCTAATTAGAAGTGTCATGTTATTTTATTTTTTTATAAATATTAATACCTGAGCAATATTTTTGAACAGAATAGTAACTTTTTACGTTTAGGACAGTGTAACGATCTATAAGAATGATCTGGAGGGGCTGAGGCAGGAAATGGTGGAAATACTTTTATATTTACTAAAGTTTTTCTTAGGATAATACAGTCTAAACAATTATGAGATACACTTTCTGTTTGGACTGTAATCGGTAACGGACACAGTATAAAAAAAACTGTAAAAGCAGAACTAAACATCACTTAGTTCACTCCTTTAGACAATCTGTGCTTATGCCTACTTAGAAGTAGGATGTTAGATGTACTTACTTACATGTACTTACTTACTTACATGTACTTACTTACATGTACTTATTAAAGGTTTTTCTAGAATAATTCAGTCTAAAAAGTATAAAAATGTGTAATAGCTGGACTAAACATCGTCTTAAAAATGCACCTTACACTGAATTAGTAAAAAAGCACCGATCTGATACTGGCATCAGATATCGACTGGATCGGATATCGGCTTTCAAATATCGCTTCAGTCGATATCCTGGTTGAACATAAATTGATGTAACAAAACGATTTTAGCTCTGAAAGTCTCCGAATATTTAAACATTTATACAAAGTTGTTCTGAAGTGTAAACAGCTGCGTGACAATTGGATCAGCTCCGTCTTATTTTAGTTTAGTTTGAAGGAAATAAATGTTGTTTTTGTTCTTTTCTGTGCGTTGTATTTCCTGTAAGTCTGTTTTTGTTGACTTTTGTGTGAAGCAGCTTAATTAACGTGTTCAGGGTCTGTACTGGCGTGTTTGTATTTGTAAAAATCAGCATCAGAACTAAAAAACTGTATCTTTCCTAATTAGAATAATGCAGTTAGAGCGTGTACTTTGTGTATAGTTATTTGGGGTCGATTCACCGTGAACACAGGCGTGACGGACAGGAGGCAGGCGCGCACACACGGGAGTTTACGTTACAGCGGGAGGTGACGGGGCAGGAGGGGCTCGGCTCTGCCACCTGCTCCTGGAAACACGAGCGTCTCTCTGATCGCTCGCTCTTCATCTGCTTCATGAAACTCTGGACACTGCGGAATATCAGGTCACAGCAGGAGAACGTCACAGGCTCATGTGCGACCCGGACCTGGGACGACGTCGAAATCATGTGCGGCGATTATCACGGGCAAAATGACTGATGGTTGTGTCACGAGAATGATTCAAGTTGTTCTGGATGTGAATAATTATGACTTTTATTGAGAATATTATGGATGAGCAGGGCTGTCGTCTGAAACTTGGGGACCCGGGGCAATAAGTCACACATGGCCCCCCCTGTGATACAAATTAATAAGAAGAGGGTTCAATTCTGGGCGTCCTAAAACCCTGGGACCCCAGAAAACACACCCCTATGTTCTGTCGACTCTCCTGTGGATAAGTGTTTTTTTTTCAGCACATTCAGGTGAGATAACGGCGATTATCTTTGTTGGTGATTATTACGATTATAGAAAATGTCCCACGAACAATTATTGTCGACCCTTTTTATCATGATCAACAATATTGTTGTTTATTGTTCCATCCCTGGTCTGATCTAATCTGCTTTGGTCCTGGTTTAGTCCTGGTTTAGTCCTGGTTCAGTGCTGGTTCAGTGCTGGTTCAGTCCTGGTTTAGTCCTGGTTCAGTCCTGGTTCAGTCCTGGTTCAGTCCTGGTTCAGTCCTGGTTCAGTCCTGGTTCAGTCCTGGTTTAGTCCTGGTTTAGTCCTGGTTTAGTCCTGGTTCAGTCCTGGTTCAGTCCTGGTTCAGTCCTGGTTTAGTCCTGGTTTAGTCCTGGTTAAGTCCTGGTTCAGTCCCGGGGTCAGTCCCGGGGTCAGTCCTGGTTCAGTCCTGGTTTAGTCCTGGTTTAGTCCTGGTTCAGTCCCGGTTCAGTCCCGGTTCTTTCTTTTATTTCTAAACTTCATACTTTACCAAGAGTCAGTGTGTTTTTTGTATTTTATCGACTAAAACAGAGCGATTAAAAACACTGCCAATATTATCTGAGGTTAGAACATCAGTGAATCTAAAAAGACGAGAACCCGCGCTGGAAAAATAATGACACACTTATGTATTATATCGTACAGGATAAACCGCAGTGTTCAGGTGTGAGGAAACACCACAAATCTCTTCTGGTTGTTTATTTTCTGAGCTCAAGAGCTGCTGTCGGCCGTAACTCGCCGAAACGAGAGCGAAACGGCAGCGGACTCACCTCAACTAGAGCCAGTCTCCAAAACAAACCTGTAACTGACCAACACAAACTCCACATCAACCCGTCGACATAGCAACCGATGCAAACAACAACAACACAAACAGTTACTGGAACAACAAAAGGTGTCAACCACAAACTGAATAAACTGAGTGAGTGTGATGTCGCCCGCAGCTTCAGCTCCAAATGAAGCTCATCGAGGCCCGAGCAGATACAGAGACGAATCTAGAGCAGAGGTTTGACCACGAGTGACATAGCAACCAAAGAACCTGTCAATCAAACCTGTTGCTAACGCTAACAGGAGCGACCTCGGGGACAGAAGGACCTGATTTGTCTGTTATTAATGTTCAGATCTCGATTTACAGACACAATAGTGAAATAAAAACCCCAGGATCATGTAGAGGGTTAATACGAACATTTAAGACCAGAATGACACGGTTCTTTTTGATAGAAAGTGAACTGGAGCCAGAGTCGATGGAGCAGGAAGTGCGCGCATGATCACTTCCTGTTTGGAGCGCGGCGGCTAACGGGTTAGCTACGTCCATTTACATAAACAGTCTAATGATAGTAACTGACAGAAACTTCACATCAACTTGTCGGCAAAGCAACAACAAACAAAATAACAGAAGGAGACAACTCTGAAGTAAACACGAAATTTTAGATATTTATAGTAAGTTAAGTAAAAATGTCATCGGTTTGAAAGATTCTGCACCAAACACACACAGTATACACTCTATTCTGTGTACGGGGTCAGTCAGGGACCAATCCATGATATTGATTCTTTATGGTGGATGGTTTATAATTGGTAGAACAGAAGCAGCGTGGCTCAGTGTGGCTCAGTGTGGCTCAGTGTGGCTCAGTGTGGCTCAGTGTGGCTCAGTGCACACATATACTGTATATACCCTTGAATAATAAGAGTCCCATACTGTCTTTAGAACATCAGTATGTGGAAGTAACTGAATATATATATACTGAAAAAACGTGTTCTGAATACTAATGTTGAGTAACGTAAAAGTCAAAGTTAAATCTGTCGACTATGGACTAAACCTGGACGACGGAGGGATAACACAGACAATTTTGAGTAACTGTTTTACTTTTTTAGTTGGTGGTATTCGGAGTACAGTTACTTTATTTTATTTTTTTTAATACATGGGAGTACTACCATGTAATTTTAGACATTTTAGACCGATTTAAATTCATAACGAACAAGGCTGTGAGTAAATCTGCATGTATATTTAGTATTTTCTCAATAAAACAGAATGCAACTTGGTGTAAAAGTAGAAAAAAAACACAGTAGAAAACATTTTAACGCAGGTTTCACAGAGAAAAGAGACAGTGAATAAGAGATAATAATGTATTCATGACCTCAAACCTCATGTGCTGATAAGGTAAGTTCCTTTTTCTGTTCACTGGGAGGAGCGGCGTCTTCGTCTGGGTTAAATCTAACGAACTAGAAGCCCTGAAATGTGCCGCTTTACATTTACGTTCAGTCAAATTGACACAGCACTAACTCCTGGTCATTAGCTCGGTCCACTGTGGAGGACATAAACTATTGTTATTCCACTGCGGTGTTTATTCAGAGCCGGGGTCAAGGCAACGGCTAATTTTTGAGATCCTATCTACAGCGTCGCAATCAGGGGAGCGTCTATTAGAGCGACTGGAGGGAGATAATGTCTGTTCTTTATGTGGTTTGGCTGATTTGTGCCGCTCTCCTCCTCCTCCTCCTCCTCCTCCTCCTCTCCGAGTCTGGACGTCTGCCAGAAATCACAGAAAAAGATGTACCCAAGACGTGAGATTATTATTGCAGCAGACGCTTTACAAAACGGCCAACAATGGAAGACGAACGCACAGAGCCGGGTTGGATTTTAGAACATCTGAAACAGCAAGAACCTATTTCCAACAGATACACACACGCCGGCGAGAAGCGTCTGGGACCAAAAGTGGAGCGAGATCTGGATTATCGTTGGTTTACGCAGGACTACGCTTCGATATTTATACGGAACAAACTGGAGATCCGTCCAAATGAGCAACATCACGTGTACAATTTGATTTAATAGATGCTTTTTCCAGACTGAGGTTTAGTTTGAGAGTTTGTTCTGCTCACTAGCGCCTCACAGTGGTCACGTGACGCTGCTGTGTCGTGTTAAAACGGGTCAAGGGGCCTTTTTTACTCTCACACACCTGGGAAACTGTGCTTAAGAAGTCAAACTGCAGATTAGGGATGCTACGATATACGATAATATCTCTAATAACAATCAAAAAGGTCCGTAATTAATCATTTGTGGCGTTTTTTTAATAATCGTGATGGTCGCACATGATTATAATCGCCTTCACCGCACCAGACTGACTCATGTTTCAGTTTCAATACAATGTTTAGATGTTAGTTCTGGGGTTTGTCCACAAGGCGGCGCTCTGTCATCATTAGCTTCTGTGTCTATGGATCTGCATCTGGATGACGCCACACGTTTATATCCTCCACTCAAGAAGGTGAAGTCTGATGTGTGGAATTATTATGAATTTGAAAAACAAGACCAACAAGATGAGCCACCGATCTGATGAGTCTGAAGGAGAAAAAGATACGGCTCCGAGGACAAACACGAGCGACTTACAGACGCACATTTACGACACAAACGTCCTGCGTCGTTTGACAAACTTGAGACGAAAATATCCATCGTAAAAAAACACACCATGAGACATTAACTACTGAATTTAGTTTGTGTTAATTTGGATTTGTATGAAAAATGGTACATGTTTGTGTCGACTTTGCTATCGCTAGGTTAGCATTAGCTGAATAGCATTTTGCAACAGCTGATGGAGAAAATTCATCATGTCCTTTTTCTCAGGTTGGTTCATGTGTTTTTTTTATTGTCAAGAGTTTTATAATTGACACATTTATTATTCATTTATGCTGAATTTCATTTACAGCAAAAAAATAAATAAAAATAAATAAATAAAAATGATGCTCAGACACCTGCAGATTGTTTGGTAAATGATGTTTTAGTGACTTTTCAAAAAATTGTAAACTTTGGTGTAGTAAAAATCATAATATCTTCATCGTAATTGTGTTGGTCAAAATAATCATGAATCTAAATTTTAATATCGTCCCGACTGCAGGTGGCGCTAGTATCTGTGCGTCCTTATTAAACATCTCTCTGAAGAATCAAACTCCACTGAAACACCCTCGTAGTTTCACTTTACATTCTGTCGCGCACAGACGTGTGAACTGTCACCTGTGTCGTGTTTTGCATAGTGCCACAAATACAGTAAAGCTACATTTACGAACATTTCTCAATAAATTAAAACTAACTGCAACCAAAACGCTTAAGTGGAGCAAGACTTGACCCAGTTGTTAATGTTGTAAACCGTGTCCTCGTCACAAACAGACTGGAGTTGTGTTTTTTTTGTTTCACTCACACACGTTTAACACACAAACCCTGTTCTCTCAGACTGAAAACACGTCATTCCACCTTGTGATGTCATCGTGTGTTGATACAGGAAGTGCTCCGCTGTGTTTTTAAACTCCACACACCTTCATTCATAGAATCATTTGGATCATTTCAGTCCTGGAGTTGCTAATCATTGCTAAGCTAAAGGTAAAAAAGGAGCTGTTAACTTGGAAAAAACTACCACTTGATGACATCACAAGGTGGAATAGAGCATTTTGAGCTTTGGAGATGTGACAGAGTAATAATAAAGGTATGTTTTTGAGGAGGAAACAGCTTTAAAAGGCTCAGAAGAGTCCATTTTGCGTAATATCGACCACTTCAACTCAATAAACGGCGAGATAAAAATGCGTCTGTCCAGTGAAACCCGAGTCCGTTTGTGATTCTAAACTTGGAGATAACTTGATAAAAACTACAAACCGCACTCGCCGCTCCGTGATGTTTAAAACCCAATTATAAAAACCTTCCTGCTCCCATTTACTCAAAGCATGACCTCACCGCCCCGAACGCAACACGACCACGACACCGCCGCCGCCGCCGCCGCCGCTCTGACAGAAACAGGCTCGTGTCTGTGACGGACGCTGCGCTCGCCAGAACAATCGGATCGACTTGGCAGCGGTTTGTTTTTCTAAAGAGTCCGTTAACGTTCGTGCCAATATCTAAATTAAAGTGATCGTTTGGGGAGCCGTTTATTTCAAAAGAGACGAGGATTCGATGCTCGAGTCGGACGTGGGTTTGTGCGATTCTGGGCGGGACGAGAATCAGACTGAGGTGATTACGGGTCAAACAGGGTCAGACGTGAACCGCAGTGAATGAAGTAAAAGTACTAAAATACTGTACTTAAGTAAATATTTGAGTATCTGTGCTTCATGTGCATTTTACAGTGTGTACTTTTACTTCACTACATCTGGACTGGAAAGTAAAAGTGTTTTTTATTAGAGTGTGAAAAACTTTATAAACTTTATTTTAATCTGTTCAGAATTTGAACAAAACACAAATAAAAATCAATTGAAGCAAAAATCTTTATCAAAATCACCACAAGCACGAAACAGTTTTTACTCTTTAACTACATTTCAAACACATTTTTAACACATTTTTAATACTTTTTTATAACTTCCTTCCTTTTTCTTAACTTTTCTTAAAGGAAGGATCCTTTCTTTCCTTCCTTCTTTTCTTAACTTCCTTCCTTTCTTAACTTCCTTCCTTCCTTCCTTCCTTTCCTTAACTGCCCTCCTTCTGTGACTTCCTTCCTTCTCTTAACTTCCTTCCTTCCTTCTTTTGATTTACTTTCTTAAATATCTTCCTTCCTTCTTTTCATAACTTTCTTCCTTCTCTTAATTTACTTTCAAAACTTCCTTCTTTCCTTCACTTCCTTAACACTTTTACTTTTAGTATTTTTTGCTCCAATATCTGTAACAAAACTGAATCCTTTTTGCACAAGACACACACACAGAGACACACACACACAGACACACACACACAGAGACACAAGACACACACACACACAGAGACACAAGACACACACACAGAGACACACACAGACACACACACACACACAGTATAAGTATTTCGAGCTGAACTCTCTCTCTCCGTCGCTCTAATGACATAATATCATTTTCTTTCCCGTCTTGAAAAGCTCTTTAACGATCGTATAATTTGAACAGAAAAACCTGGATAAGAGCAGAGTGTGTTTTGGTCCTGAAGCGAGCGCCGAGCCCACACATGGTTCTGTTTTGAGCTGAGCCCCTTTGCGTGACTGGCTCTTTTCAGTTGGCAGCGTCCGCAGACTCTGAGCGCCGTCCAACAATCAAGACACGGCCATGTTGACATTTGGTTTATCGGACGAGCTTTTAAGACGGGAAAGATTCCATTCTGTTATCAGCTCTCCGGTTCACTCAGGTCTTCAGCCAAAGATCCGAAAGTCACCTCCCGCCGCGGAATTACACGCACTACAAACCTGCGCTACACTACAAGCTGCGGTTCTGTCAGATTTACCAGCGGCGAAGATAAACACGTTTCATAAGAGCTGGACGAGAAGATGAAGGTTCAGTCTTACACGAAATCGACTCTTGAGAGCGTTAAGTTGTGTTATAACGGCATGACCTCATCGAAAACAGACCTGGAGCTGCGTTTTGTTTCATTCATCCATTTGTCTGAGTAATTCTACGTCATTAGTCCACATCTCCAAAGCTCAAAACGCCATGTGGCACCTTGTGATGTCATGAAGTGGTAGTTTTCATGTTAACGGCTCCGTTTTTACCTTTAATTCTGTAGAAAACCCCAAAAGCCCCTAAAGCCCCTGGACAAAAAGCCTCTACAGTGTCACTATTGTAATATCTTAAGTAAATATAATGTTCTGGATCTTGAAAGTTCTCAGGTTTTTACGGACGCTTGCCTTATTTTTTAAGTTTTAAATGGACTCGCTCCTCCACCATTAATGGATTTTATAAGTAAAAAAACGACTGACCGAGTGAAGACGAGAGCATTGACCAGAGGAGACTGAGACAAACAGAGACGCAGGACCAAATTTGTCCAAATGGAGACGTCTGTCGGAGGATCACAGTCATGGAGCACACGACCGGCCCGTGTCAGGAACTGTGGAACTTTTCAACCTTCAAGAACAAGACTCTGAAACATGGGTTGAAAAATAGTCAAACATGCTCACACATCTAGATTTTTTTTGTTTGTTTGTTTGTTTTCTTGGGGTGTCTTAAACTCAGAGAATGGTCTGTTGTGCTTCACTTGTTGTCGTGTCTTTGTGCACTTTTGTCTCGTCTGTGTGTTTCTCTAAATGTTCTGTTTCTGACCTGCCTCAGGACGACGGACGTAAACTCGCTATTGTGCTAATTCCGGCACATTTACATCGATGCTGTTTGTTGACATGTTGATTAATATGCACTGTCCTAATTAAAATAAATAAATAAATACATTCCTGAACTGAAATTATCTAAATAATTCTAGTGAAGTTGTGTGTACGTGTCTGTATTACCACATGATGACATCACAAGGTGCAACTTCAGAGTGTTTGTGTGTTAAACGTGTGCGAATTAAACAAAAAAAAACACAACTCCAGGTCTGTTTGTGACGAGGAAACGACATTAGAACATCAGAAAACGGCGTCTCACGGGGCGTTTTGAGGAGAACGTTCAGCTCGGGCTCGTTGGACGTCGTTAAATATCCACACGGTCTTTGTCTTGACGGTTTTTTTTCCTGCTGCGTTTGTTAAAAGATGAGAGAAAACTGGAGAAACGTAACAGAACAGAAACCGATGCTGAAGAATTTACTGGATCAGATATCGCTTTCCAAATATCGGCTCATTCGATATATCGTATTTGGACATGTAAGTCTATTCGCGGATCGTCGTCGGTTCAGAAAGTCTCGTAATGTTTGAACTTTTACTCACACAAAGTTGTTTTTGTCGTTACTTGAGAGAGAAATAACAGCTCAGATCAGTTTAGTTTGATTTTAGTTCAGTTTAATAGAAATAAAAGCTGTTTTTCAGTCTCTGCGCTGGTATCGGTTGATATTTCGTTGGCCGATATTTGGTCTGTTTAGCGTATAGCGTATCGGGCTTAAATCTCCAGCTCAGGTCGATATTTTGTTTTGGTTGATTTGCTGCGTAAAAATACAGACAAACTTTTTACGAACACTTTAATAAGAAGAGACAGCTGCTTTAAACGTGTCCACAGCTCTCATATGGGTCTGTGGTGAAAAAAGAGGCTTGGAGTTAATTTAAACGATTTAATTTAAGGAAAATAATCTAAATCGGCTTTAAATATCGGTCTAAAAGTATCAGCAGAGCGCATCGACTATCGGCTGCTTTAGATTCTTTGAAAAAAACACAAAGATCGAGCTCTAATCCACAGATATTTAAAGCTACAGAATCAGAACTGAAAAAGAATCACTGTCAAGAATATTTATTATGATTTTTTAATGATTTTTTACCGTAAATACTTGGATCTTTTCTTAAAACAGGAGACGCTGCAGTTGTGGTCATGTGGTCACTAAAAGCACCAATGAGCTCTGAATAAAACATTTTTATTAAAGTGAAATGGCTCCGGCCCAAAATGTAATGCAGAGTTTGGCCAAACCGTTTGGCTCTGCATTTCTGTTACAACTTAATCAAACAACACGACGACGAGAAGCCAAGAAAAGAACAGGGACCGGGATCGTTTTGAGCGTCAGGCTGAAGTTAAAACAAAAAGGACGAGATCTGTGACGATTTTATGAAACTGCAGATTATCACGGGTCGGTTTTAGTCTCATTTGACTCAGCGAAACAACAAACTACACAACAGTTTATTGAATTTATTTAACAAAGTCACAGACACAGAACAAGAGGTGGAAGGTAAAGTACAAGCAGTAAAGTGCAGATACCTGAAAATTCTATTAAAGCACATTTTACAGCGTGTACTTGTACTTTTACTGACTAAAGTTTTCAAGTTCAAGCTTCGACTTTGAGCAAAACAAAAACAAATCCACAAAATTCATGAGAAAAAATAAGAAATTGATTCGTGTTGTTTCTGTTGAACAAAATCTGTCCCATTTTGAATCAATATCTCGACATTTACACTTTAAGTATTTCACGCACGTGTTCGTTTGTTAAAGTACATTTTTAAACAGGTACTTTAATACTTAAGTGTTTTTTTTTTCATGTAATACTTGAGTAACCTTTTGCTAGACCTGTCACGATAACACATGTTGAACCTCGATACATCGCTACAGAGAAATATCACGATAAACGATAATATTTAAACTACTTAAAGTGACTGATTAAGATTGAAATACTGCAGGATAATCCCCCTGAGCACTTTTTAAATCGACGGTTTCATTAAAAGACACGAGCGGCAACAAATAAAGAGCAGAATGTTCCAGTAATTAGACAAAAAAGGGACGTTTGTTCTGCTCCACGGCTCAAATGTTGGAGAATTACAACAAAAATAAAACAAATTACCACATTTTTGCAAAGAAAAACTCACTCACGATAAATAGAATCCCAAAATACAAACATTTAAGATCAAAATAAAGAGTCTGACAGCAGCAGATTCAATGTAAAGTGAATTGGAGCCAGAGTCGATGGAGCAGGAAGTGCACATGATCACTTCCTGTTTGGAACTAGCAGGTTAGCTACGTCCGTTTATATCTACAGTCTATGGGCCCAAATATTAATATCTCGTAATTATATGACAGATCTACTTTTTACCCGTGTATCTGTACTTTTACTTAAGTAACAAAACAAAAACATGGCCGTATTTCCTCCAGACTCGCCCGACTGTCCCGATCCATGAGGCCGTTACACCTCCACGCCTTCGTCCGACTGCGTTTACCCGTGTACCTGCTGTAAGAGGAGCGGTCACTCAGCAGCTCCACCGCGGGCCTCGCTCTGGACCTGAGGACTCCAGCTCTGCCCAGACGAGCGACACACACAAGTCCAAAAAACTAAATAAATGAGATCGGGGCATGAGGTGGAGGCGCCATCTGCTCCTCTGATGAAGAACCTCAGAGCACAGAGAGTCGCTTTAGACAAGAACGGAATGTGCTACTGTTTTCTGATCGACGTACTCGCTGTAACGTCATAGTTTTTAAATGTGACGCCATAAACTTGACCTTAAAAGTCCTCGTGTCTTTGAGGGACCAAAATATCATGATGTTGAATCGCCAAAGGTCTCACAATAATCGAATTATAAGCTCCCTTTGTTTTTTTAGGCTTTATTGCTGCGACAAAACAAAGCACTTAACCAGAGAACTACATAGACCATGATCCTTTGCTCCATTTCAGCGCAGACAGTGAAGAAATGATCTGCTCTAATGTCGTTTCCTCGTCACACACAGACCTGGAGTTGTGTTTTTTTGTTTCATTCTCACACATTTAACACACAAACCTGCAGATTTAGGCTGCGTTTTTCTCTCAAACTGAAAAACAAACTCTGTTACACCTCGTGATGTCATCGTGTGGTGATACAGGAAGTGCTCCACTGTGTTTTTAAACTCCACACACCTTCATTTACACATTCATTTGGATCATTTCTTCCCTGGAATTGTCGATCTTCTACTGAACTGAAGATAAAAGGAGCTGTTCACTTAAACTACCACTTCATGACATCACAAGGTGGAACAGAGCGTTTAAGAGATGGATAAAACACTTTTTATGACTTCAATACTGTTTGAATTAAGCGCAGGGCCAGACATTTCAAATTAAGACTGGGGAATGTATGCACAGATTACATAAAGGCCAGTGCAACGATGATTTCAAAATAAAAGGCTGTTTTTTTGTGTTATTCTAGTAAACGAGTAGCTACAGACAAAAGTTACATGTTTTAGGAGGGTTAGTTATAGTAATTCAATAAATTGTAATCAGATTATTCCCATTACAACCATCCTCAGTTTGTGACCTGTAGTAAACTTTTATACAGAAGTAAAAAGTAAAAAGTAAACAATCCAATGGGCCTTTTTCTGTTTATAATGTGACAGATTAGTGTGATCATAATGACACTGTAGACACACTTAAACCCAATGTCAGATTATCTTTCACACAGAAGAATATTAATCTACTGCACAGAGTTAATTAAATCAGATTAAGGATTTCACTGTTTCAAAAATCATAAATAATTCATAAATGTGAGATCGGTCAATTTTCCACCTTCAAGACGTCAAAGCACTTTACATCAACAAACCACACACACACACACACACACACCCCCACACACACACACACCGACACACACCCCCACCCCCCTACACACACACACACACACACACACACACCCCCACACACACACACACCGACACACACCCCCACACACACACACACACACATATCCTGACACACACACAGACACACACACACACTAGAGACGGGTTAAGTGTCTTGCCCAAGGACACAACAATTCAACGGCCGCACACTTCGCAGGGCGCGGCCGACCCAGGGTGCTCTTCTGTGTAGCCACCGTGGACCACAAAGGCCGCGCTGAAATGGGACGGGCCAACGCCACAGAGCGAGTCAACCGCCGTCTGTGCGCTAACGTCTCTTAGCAACTGTGACGGCTGATTTTTATTCAGATTTTAACAGTTTCGTGTAACTCTGTTGTAGGTGAGGTAAACCAGAACTTACATTTGTATACAAGTGTATTCCGTAGCGGCGGCGGACTCCATTTTCTCCTGTAGAAGAAGTGACGCGCGGTGCATGATGGGATACAGAAGTGCGCAGTCTGCTCAGATGCACGCTTCATTCACGGCCGATCCCCATGGTAACATGGGGCACATTTGTCGGCCGTTAATCGTGGGGTGTGTGAAATGGGACAGGTCTTATCACGCCGGAAGTGACGTAAGTGTCCTTCAAATGCAACTGACACAGTTCGCAACTGACGAAGTGAGCAGCGTACGAAGTGTGCGGTCTACGAAGTGTGCAACTGATGAAGGGTGCAGCCTACGAAGTGTGCGGCCTACGAAGTGTGCGGCCTATGAAGTGTTCAACTGACGAAGGGTGCAGGCTATGAAGTATGCAGTGTACGAAGTGTGCAGTCTACAAAGTGTGCAGTCTACAAAGTGTGCAGTCTACAAAGTGTGCAGTCTACGAATTGGGACACGATAAACGACAGGATTCATGTGTGGGAGCTGTGATTTGAACCGGATCATTGAACAAACACTCTACCAACTGAGCCACTGTTGCCTTAGTCACAAAGAAAAGCCACGGTAATCTACTGCACCATTACACACAGTAGGGAAAAGGTGGATTACGTGTCTTGCCCAAGGACACAACAACAACAACATTCATCTGTGGGAGCTGGAATCACACCGTCAACCTAAGAGTCTTTGGATCCGAGCGATTAACCAATGTTTACATCAACAGCGGGATTCGAACCGGCAACCTCCACCCACTCAACGGTTAAAAAAACAAACATCTCCACCTCATGAAACACCAACGACTGTTGAGACTGAACAAAACACAAACGACAAACCAAAGCCCCGGTGTTTAAACGACAAACAGACGTAAGACGCCCACTCTGGAACTTTCACTAGACCAGCGCTACACCACCACCCAGCGCTCCACCACCACCACCACCCAGCGCTCCACCACCATCACCCAGCGCTCCACCACCACCACCCAGCGCTCCACCACCACATCACCCAGCGCTCCACCACCACATCACCCAGCGCTCCACCACCACCACCACCCAGCGCTCCACCACCATCACCCAGCGCTCCACCACCACCACCCAGCGCTCCACCACCACCACCCAGCGCTCCACCACCACCCAGCGCTCCACCACCACCACCACCCAGCGCTCCACCACCACCACCACCCAGCGCTCCACCACCATCACCCAGCGCTCCATCATCACCACCACCACCACCCAGCGCTCCACCACCACCACCCAGCGCTCCACCACCACATCACCCAGCGCTCCACCACCACATCACCCAGCGCTCCACCACCACATCACCCAGCGCTCCACCACCACCAGCCAGCGCTCCACCACCACCCAGCGCTCCACCACTACATCACCCAGCGCTCCACCACCACCAGCCAGCGCTCCACCACCACCCAGCGCTCCACCACCACCACCCAGCCCACACCACACTGCAGTAGCAAATGCACCAACTGGAAAACATTAACTTCAATGAGACAGAAATGGCTCAGTGTGTCAGTGTAACGTGAGAACGAGCTTTAGCGTTAGCAGCTTTTGTGTAACTGTATTTGTGTCTGTTACGTCTCCACTGAGCACAGAACCGTTTACCTTTTGGCTTTTGATATGTTCTGCTCATTGATTCACAAATGGCTAATGAAAAATGAATGGCCATATCGTCGTTCAGATCAGATTTCACATGCTAACGGACAGCAGGGCTAATTACCGTCGACGTCTGCTGCTTTCCAGGTTGGAGTTGTTACAATTTGTAGCTCACAAAAACACGGGGGATGTAACGTCATGCAAATCTCACGTGCTAATACTTATGTCACGATATATTTATTTCAATATTGTGGAAATGCTAACAACTAAAAAAAATGCTACGTCTTTCTTTTAAAAAGCCTTTGGTGTAGTGTTACTGTCATAGTCCCAAGTATTAAAGGTCCTATATTATGCAAAATGGACTCTTGAGAAGTTTAAACCCTGGAGATGTGTTTTTCCAAAGCTCAAAACACTCTGTTCCACCTTGTGATGTCATGAAGTGGTAGTTTTTACGTTAGCATCTACCTCTAAACCTTTAGTTCAGTCGAGATAAGTGGCAATTCCAGGTTCCGAAATGATCCAAATGATTCTAGAAATGAAGGTGTGTGGAGTTTAAAAACACAGTGGAGCACTTCCTGTATCACCACATGATGACATCACAAGGTGGAACAGAGTGTTTTCTTTCAGTTTGAGAGAAGAACTCAGTCTAAATCTGCAGGTTTGTGCGTTAAACATGTGAGAATGACACAAAAAACAACTCCAGGTCTGTGTGTGACGAGGAAACGTTAGAACAGATCATTTCTTCACTGTCTGCGCTGAAACGGAGCAAAGCATCATGGTCTATGTAGTTCTCTCTGTCTTTTGAGGCATTGCTGCAACAGGAGCTTATAACTCGATATATTGTGAGACTTTTCGACGATACGACATCATGATATTTTGGTTCCCTCAAAGACACGAGGACTTTTAAGGTCAAGTTTATG
The DNA here is from genome assembly GCF_009829125.3 of Periophthalmus magnuspinnatus. Taxonomy (NCBI): domain Eukaryota; kingdom Metazoa; phylum Chordata; class Actinopteri; order Gobiiformes; family Gobiidae; genus Periophthalmus; species Periophthalmus magnuspinnatus. The sequence goes on along the minus strand of NC_047131.1, from coordinate 32,751,190 downwards.
GCATCACATATAAAAACTGTAACGTTACGGCCAATAAACTTTAAAGTGAGATTCTGGAGCGTAGCTTAAGCAGAGGGACAGACGAGGAAATTATGAGCTGGAATATTTCAAATGGCATGGAAAAAAGATGGACTCGTCAGCGGCGGCCATCTTGGTTCTGACCTATATTATAAAAAACGACTGAGGAGGTAGAAAAGCCACGATCTGCTTATTATTATGTGTAAGGTAAACAGTAATGGATAAAAGGAAATTTCAAATCTACAAAATAAAACTAGATCTGTCACGATAACACATTTAAGTTTGATATATCGCAGAAGTAAACAAAGACGTTACAAGACAATATTGAAACTAATTTATGCCACTGACCCAAAACTCCAAGAGCAGATTTAAACCACAAAAACGAGAAGAGCAGCAGAATAAAACACTTTAGTTCTTAGTTTGCGTCTTAATAACTCATCGATGTTGTTAATTCAACTTTTTACAGCTCAAATATCGCAGCGCCAAAATAAACAAAAATTTACGAGTAGCGCAAAGAAACTGTACCGCAAATTTCAGACTCGTCGCGTCACTTTTGTCCCCACAACGGTGCGGCTAATTTATAGACTTTTACAGGCTGACGTCCACCGGGGGGCGCTCTCTAGCAGTAAACACAAAAGTGAGAAAGATTCTGCGCTGAAGAATTCACTAGTTTTGATTTTGAACTGTCATTTTGTGCATCATGACACAGCCTCATCATGAAAAACACACGAAAAAATGAGTCAAAGAAGGAAATAGAGCCACTGCACGTAAGTTTGAACATGAAAGAAGGAAATAGAGCCACTGCACGTAAGTTTGATCATGAAAGAAGGAAATAGAGCCACTGCATGGAAGTTTGAACATGAAAGAAGGAAATAGAGCCACTGCACGTAAGTTTGAACATAAAAGAAGGAAATAGAGCCACTGCACGTAAGTTTGATCATGAAAGAAGGAAATAAAGCCACTGCACGTAAGTTTGAACATGAAAGAACTGATAGTGCGACGTTGGAGGCGGCAGCGGGAAGAACTTAGTCAATCTACAAAGACGACAAAATCTTCCAGAGTAAATAAAAGCAGACGGTTCGTGTTGGTGCCGTTTTATTTTCTAAACATACAGGCGTGTTCATCCCGTGTTGACGTCGTGTTGGTCCTGGTTTTCAGACACAGCTTGAAAAAAGCGTGTCTTAAATTAAAACTCAAAAAACCTGTGTGTTCCATCTTTCTGTGTAAATATCTCATGTTTCTGTTGTAACATGTGGCTTATGTTCAAGTGCAGCTCATATATGAACAAAATGTATTTTCTTTAAAAACGTAGCTGGTGTTTCTTATATTCAGGAGCGCTCTAGTCCAAATTTACGGTACACATCATCATGAAAACCCGATCTAAACCCTTAGAAATCATTGAATGTCAGCGTTTATTCCAAAGCGTTGAATTTTAGATGGACGAACACACTCGAGAGGGAAAATGTGCATCAAGTGTCTGAAGGAATCACCCCAACCACCACAGGACGCTTCAGTGTTACATTCGATTCTTAACCCTCTACGCTGCTACATATGACTTCACAATTCTGGCAAAATTAACCAAAGTTAACCATAGAAAAGTTATGTTATTTCAGTATTTTATTATTATTTTTAATGTTTGAATCACACGTAAACTGCAAAGTCTGATGTGATTAATGAACGGGACATGAGCTGAAAGAAATGAGCTGATTGTCGTAACGGTGCGGATAGGACCAAAGGATGCAGACCAGAGCAGTTTTAACAGTGTTTATTTACAGCGGTGAAAATGCAGTCTTTAAACAGGTCACAAGAGCAGGTACAGGAACCGGGGAGCGGGAGACGGGTCAGGCGGGTGCGGTGCAGGTAGAGGCGGGCAGGACAGGACCAGGACGGGGATAGAAGCAGGTGCGGTACCAGGGCGGGCGGAGCAGACGAAGACCAGAGCGGGGAGCGGGTGACAAACCAGAGACCAGGACCGGACAGGAGACGAGACGAGCAGGAGACGAGACGAGCAGGAGACGAGACGAGCAGGAGACGAGACGAGCTGGAGACGAGACGAGCAGGAGACGAGACGAGCAGGAGACAAGACGAGCTGGAAGCGATACCGGGACTGGAACGTGGCGGCAGGAGCTGGGCGAGTAGAGGCAGGAATCTGGAGGGTGCATAAATCCAAATGAGCATTTGCAGGAAAGTACCATATAACAAAGCTTAGCAAGAAACATTCACGTTTTACACGCGGACGGTCTGGCACCGAGTGTAGACTGCCAAGCCTTCTTGTACTCAGCAGCAGGTGGTGGTGATTAGGCTGATGCACCCCAGGTGTGCACGGGAGGAGTCAGGCACTCCACCCAGCTCCAGACACACAGGTAGGGGAGGGGGAGAGAGCACGGGAGGACAGGGAAAACTGACATCATGACAGTACCCCCCCCCTAAGGTCCACCTCCTGGTGGACCCCCAGGCTTGTCAGGATGAGCGCGGTGGAAGTCTCTCACCATGTCGGGGTCCAGAATGCGTGCCCTGGGCACCCAGGATCGCTCCTCCGGACCGTAACCCTCCCAATCGACGAGGTACTGGAGGCCCCTACCACGGCGACGAACGTCAATCAGGCGGCGGACGGTGAACGCCGGGTGGCCGTCAATGACTCGGGCGGGCGGTGGGGGATCGGCCGGAGGGCACAGGTCGCTGGTCCGGACTGGTTTAACCTGGGAGACGTGAAAGGTCGGATGAATCCGGAGAGACGGGGGTAACTGGAGGCGCACCGCCGATGGATTTATGATCCTCATGATCTTAAACGGTCCCAGGAATCGGGGGGACAGCTTACGGGAGTCCGTCTTCAGCGGGACCGTCTTGGCGGAGAGCCAAACCATCTGGCCAGGTTGGTATACGGGCGCCGGGACACGGTGGCGATCGGCCGTCGCCTTAGTGCGCGCTCCAGCCCGAAGAAGGGCCGCCCTGGCCTTCTTCCAGATCCGGCGACAGCGCTGGAGATGGCGCTGAACAGACGGGACGGCGAGGTCCCTCTCCTCCGTGGGAAAGAGAGGGGGTTGATATCCCAGCGATGCCTCGAAGGGAGACATACCAGTGGCGGAACTCACGAGGGAGTTGTGAGCGTACTCTATCCAGGGCAGGTGAGTACTCCAGGTCGCGGGGTTGGCGGAGGCTGTGCACCGTAGGGCCGACTCCAGGTCTTGGTTGGCCCGCTCCGTCTGCCCATTAGATTGTGGATGGAACCCGGACGTGAGGCTAACCGTGGCCCCCAAACTGTTGCAGAAAGACCGCCATACCTGAGAGGTGAATTGGGTCCCTCTGTCGGACACGATGTCCACCGGGATGCCGTGGAGTCGGAAGACATGACTGGTCAGCTGGTCGGCAGTTTCTTTGGCTGTGGGGAGCTTAGGCAGGGCAACGAAATGGGCGGCCTTGGAGAAGCGGTCCACAATGGTGAGAACCACCGTGTTCCCCTGGGAAGGGGGAAGGCCCGTCACGAAGTCCAAGGCGATGTGGGACCAAGGGCGACGAGGAACTGGGAGAGGATGCAAGAGACCAGAAGGGGGTGAGTGGGAGGCCTTGGCCCGAGCACATACCTGGCAGGCGGCGACATAAGCCCGGGTGTCTGTGTCCATCGTGGGCCACCAGAAGCGTCTCCTGAGGAGGGAGAGAGAGCGACCGGCACCAGGATGGCAGGCGAAACGGGAGGCATGGACCCACTGGAGCACCTGAGACCGGACAGAATCGGGAACAAACAGTTTATCTGGAGGGCCGTTACCTGGGTCGGGGTCGTTGGTCTGGGCCTCTCGGACGGTGTCCTCGATATCCCAATGGACCGCGGCCACCACACACGAGGAGGGGATAATTGTTTCTGCGGTGACCGGGCTATCCTCCAGGGCGAACTGGCGGGAGAGGGCATCTGGTTTGACGTTCCGAGATCCGGGGCGGTAGGTGAGGAGAAAGTTGAAGCGGCTGAAGAAGAGGGACCAACGAGCTTGACGGGGATTGAGGCGCCTGGCGGACTGGATGTACTCCAAGTTTTTATGGTCGGTCCAGACGATGAATGGTTGCTCCGCCCCTTCGAGCCAGTGGCGCCACTCCTCCAAGGCCAGCTTTACGGCAAGGAGCTCCCGATCCCCCACGTCATAATTGACCTCGGCCGAGGACAATCGCCGGGAAAAGAAGGCGCAGGGACAGAGGCGGTTGTGGGGGTCGAACCTCTGCGAAAGCACGGCCCCCACTCCCGAGTCGGAGGCGTCGACCTCCACGATGAATTGCCGTGAAGGGTCGGGCTGGTGCAGGATGGGAGCGGAGGTAAATAGTCTCTTAAGCTTCTCGAAGGCTGTCTGCGCCTCAGGAGACCAGGCAAACTGCAAAGCAGGAGAGGTGAGTTTAGTTAAGGGCGAGATAACCCTACTAAAATCCCGGATGAAACGTCTATAAAAATTGGCAAAGCCGATAAATCTCTGGAGCTGTCTCCGGCTGGTAGGAACGGGCCACTCAGTGACAGCCTGGATCTTTTCAGGATCAGCTCTTACTTGGCCCCGCCCCACAATGAAGCCCAAAAAGCTGACCTCCTCTGCGTGAAACTCGCATTTCTCAGCTTTCACGAACAGTTTATTCTCGAGGAGGCGCTGGAGAACCTGGCGAACGTGCTGGTGATGCTCCTGGGGGGACCGCGAGAAAATCAAGATGTCATCCAAGTAAACAAAGACGAATCGGTTAAGGAAATCACGGAGCACATCGTTGATGAGGGCTTGGAATACGGCAGGGGCGTTGGTGAGACCGAAGGGCATAACCAAGTATTCGAAATGTCCCAGGGGTGTCTTGAAGGCCGTCTTCCATTCGTCTCCCTCCCTGATGCGCACCAGGTGGTACGCATTCCGCAAATCCAACTTGGAGAAGATGGTCGCACCGTGGAGGGGCGTAAATGCCGAGTCCAGTAAGGGAAGCGGGTATTTATTCTTTACAGTTATATTGTTCAGACCCCGGTAATCAATGCAAGGCCGCAGGGATTTGTCCTTCTTAGCCACAAAGAAGAACCCCGCTCCCACGGGTGAAGTGGACGGGCGGATGATTCCGGCAGCCAGGGACCCACGGATATAGTCCTCCATTGACTCGCGTTCAGGTTTAGACAGGTTATATAGCCTGCTAGATGGTAGTGGGGCACCCGGCAGGAGGTCAATGGCGCAGTCATATGGGCGGTGGGGCGGTAAAGAGAGGGCCTTGCTCTTGCTAAAAACCTCCCCCAGGTCGTGATATTCAGCAGGCACCGAGGACAGATTGGGGGTGTCTGGGGACGGATCAGCGACAGGAACGGACCTCCCGGCCGGAGGGAGGGCGGACCGAAGGCACTTGGCGTGGCAATCGGGACTCCAGCCCGAAACTCCGCCCCTGGCCCAATCGAAAACAGGGTTGTGGGCGCGTAGCCAGGGGTAACCAAGGACCAGAGGAGAAGCGGAGGAGGACAGGACATGAAACTGACGGTTCTCTTGGTGGTTGCCGGACAGAATCACGGTGACAGGTTCTGTGATGTGAGTGATGTGCCCCAGAAAACGTCCATTGAGCCCCTGGGCATTTAAGGGGCGTTCGAGGGGCTCCAGGTAGACCCCGAGCTGCTCCGCGACTTGGGCATCAATAAAGTCCCTCTCAGCCCCGGAGTCGATAAGGGCGGAAACGCATAAGGTCTCTGTGCGAACGCACAGGGTGGCGCTGAGCCGCAGTCTATTAGAAGAGTCCAGGATGTGTTGCTCGCCCACCAGTACTCCCAGCGCTACTGGTGGGCCCCCCCTTTTGGCCGAACTGGGCAAGTGACCACATAATGTCCGCGCTCACCGCAGTAGAGGCAAGCCCCGGCCAGACGACGCCTCCGTTGACGCTCCTCGGCCGACACAAGGGTCCTGTTGAGTTGCATGGGCTCATCCGGCGGGGGCGGGGCAGCGCGTGGCTCCGGCGGGGCCGGTGACCGGCGTCTCTCTCGGCGACGAGCCCGTAGGCGGTTGTCTATACGGTGAGTGAGGGAGATGAGGGTCCGCAGGTCGGGGGGTTCGTCCCGGGAAACCAATTCATCTTTCAAAGTCTCGTTCAGGCCCCGCACAAACACAGCCCGCAGCGCGCTGTCCGTCCAGTCCAGCTCCGCCGCATGTGTCCAGAATTCAATGGAATAATCCGCTACCGTCCTGGAGCCCTGGCTGAGAGTCAATAACCGGGAGGCAGCATTGTCCTGGTAGTGCGGGTGGTCAAACACCAGCTTAAACGTGGACACAAATTCATTAAAATCCAGGCTATCCACAGACGTCTTCATTAGGCGCGCCTCTGCCCACTGGAGAGCTCTGCCCCGGAGTAATCCACATATATATCGGATCTTGGTGGCCCCCGAGCTGAAACGAGAAGGGCATTGCTGGAACATGAACTCGCACTGGAACAGGAATCCGCGACAGAGGTGAGGTTGTCCAGCATACGGCTCCGGATCCGTGCCTCTCGGCTCCGGGAGGCATGGTGGCGCTCCAGCTGCAGCAGGCGGGGTGACGAGGAGCGCGGCCACCTGGTGGTTAAGCTGTGCCACCTGCTGGGACAATGTCTGATTTAGCTCCAATAGAGTTCGAATGGATTGTTCGTGCTGACCCAGCACCGCCTCGGGGTGAGAGTGCGTGAGGCGGCGCGTCTGGTCCGGATCTGAGCCTGCTTGGTCCATAGTGGCCAGACCGTTCTGTCGTAACGGTGCGGATAGGACCAAAGGATGCAGACCAGAGCAGTTTTAACAGTGTTTATTTACAGCGGTGAAAATGCAGTCTTTAAACAGGTCACAAGAGCAGGTACAGGAACCGGGGAGCGGGAGACGGGTCAGGCGGGTGCGGTGCAGGTAGAGGCGGGCAGGACAGGACCAGGACGGGGATAGAAGCAGGTGCGGTACCAGGGCGGGCGGAGCAGACGAAGACCAGAGCGGGGAGCGGGTGACAAACCAGAGACCAGGACCGGACAGGAGACGAGACGAGCAGGAGACGAGACGAGCAGGAGACGAGACGAGCAGGAGACGAGACGAGCTGGAGACGAGACGAGCAGGAGACGAGACGAGCAGGAGACAAGACGAGCTGGAAGCGATACCGGGACTGGAACGTGGCGGCAGGAGCTGGGCGAGTAGAGGCAGGAATCTGGAGGGTGCATAAATCCAAATGAGCATTTGCAGGAAAGTACCATATAACAAAGCTTAGCAAGAAACATTCACGTTTTACACGCGGACGGTCTGGCACCGAGTGTAGACTGCCAAGCCTTCTTGTACTCAGCAGCAGGTGGTGGTGATTAGGCTGATGCACCCCAGGTGTGCACGGGAGGAGTCAGGCACTCCACCCAGCTCCAGACACACAGGTAGGGGAGGGGGAGAGAGCACGGGAGGACAGGGAAAACTGACATCATGACACTGATTTTTATTATTATTTTATTTTGTTTGTCAGTTTAAATTACACAAGTTTGGTGAAGTCATTTTAATCGACTCATATCTGCAGCTCGTGTCGACTCTTCACTAAAGCCGCACTGAATATTTCCCTTTTGTTCATTTAATATTCATGTTACGATTACAGTGACCGGACATTTCCAAATTGTGGACGGAAAATCTATTTGGAGGATTAAACGAGAGCGAAATGTGAAATGTAACAGTTTGATGTAAACCGTCCTCGGGTCGTCTCTACGGCTCGAGGTCGTTCAGCTGCAGTTTCGCCAAGTCAAGGTCATAAACGAGATTCAAAATATAATAAAGTTCATCTTAACCTGAACAGACTCACACACCGGGAGTATCGTACAAATACAGAGCAGTAAAGTGCGAGTTTGAACTGAGCGATGGAAAAGTGACAGATCAATTATTCAGAAGAAACATCAACACGAAACTTTAAAATGTGAGCGATCAAAATGTTCTTTAAAATAACTGAGGGGCGTGGAAACAGGACGACACGAACACAAACAGAAGAAGGAACTAAAAGATTTAAACGTGTCAATTTATGATTAAATATTAGATTAAATAATAATAACTAATAACCTGTTACATACTATTTACAATCTCATGAGGTTTTGCACAGCGACACCACGACGTCAGGTTCAAAGGTCAAATATTCACTTCATCTACGAACAAAATGAGCTGAGAGTGAGAAAAGTAAATAAAATGGAAATAATAAACCAGTTAAAACTAAACTATAGATTTATATTAGTTTTGATTCATCACATTTTCCTGTCTAATGTAAAAAATTTTAAGAAAGTTCTATGTCGGCCATGGGGGGTTTGTCAAGTCTTTGTGGGCTCTTCACTAGGTCTTCATTAGGTCTTCACTAGGTCTTCACGGGGTCTTCACGAGGTCTTCACGAGGTCTTCATTAGGTCTTCATTAGGTCTTCATTAGGTCTTCATTAGGTCTTCATTAGGTCTTCATTAGGTCTTCATGAGGTCTTCACAGGGTCTTCACGGGGTCTTCATTAGGTCTTCACGAGGTCTTCACGAGGTCTTCACAACACACGGCTCCACGCGCGTTCATACGGCTCCACATATGTTCATGTGGCTCTTTTACTCTAAACTCTGCTGTGACGTCGGCCGTGGCCACAAAACCAGAAACATCCCTGAGTATCTGTCGTCTTGTAAATGACTGAAACTTTATAACAAACGCCGTTACCCAACGTGACCTTTGAGTTACTCTGGACCTCGTTACGTCGTCGAACGAGCTCCCGACGTGTAACACGAGAGAAAAGACAAATATGGATCAGGTTATGTGTCAGTGTCTTACCTGAAACGGACGAGTCAGCACTGACCACCGCCATCAACACCACAGTCCAGAGAAACACTACACGCCGGGCCTGGGAGGGCATCAGGGCTAAACCCACACGAGACAGTGCAGCTGCCATGATCCAGGGCGTCCAGTCAAGGAAAATCCTCCACTTTGAGTTTGAACATAACGATATTTCCTGGTCCCAGAGTCGTCTTCAGATTAGAACTTTTTTCTCATGTTGAAAATCAGCTGTGGAAAAAAACAGTGTAAGAATCAGACACTGTCCACTCCCACAGACCCACAGACCCGCTTTAATTTAAAGAGGTCCAAATCAAGACCTAAACCACTGGGCCCAGGACCACAGACCCCCCCCCCCCCCCCCCTGTCCCCTGATGTGTCCATGTCCCAGTCAAATACTTAAACTTTACACTCAACATAAAAGAATGTCTTAACTCCATGAGCCGTGTGGGGGAGGAGCTGAATCCACTGAGAAACTCACTCTGCAAACACATTTTGAGATTTAGAGTAACTGTATTCTGGTACTGCTTTTTTAGAATACAACTACTTTTCTAAATCAAAAGGGACACATGGCGGTTCTCTCCAAACTGCACAAAAATATAAAACTCAGCTCTTGTGGTGAGACATGATAAACAAACACAGAACAAACATGAAGCTGTTTTTAATCCTGCGTTGAGTTTTTACTATAATTTAAATGCAGCTCAATGTAAAAGTATTCAAGTACTCAAAATACACTTTACTTGGTGTATTCTGTACTCTGTAACTAAACACCAGCTCCAAGGACATAACCTCACGTCACCTCTGGACTGAAGGAGGATTCTGACCATTTGGGTTCGTTTGGCTCAAATAAAGTCACTGCACTCGTTTATGATCGGCAAGACTCAAGTCACAGAATCACAGAGAAAGTGTCAGCGTCACCTCCAGTCTCTGTCTCTAAAACTTCAAATCAGGAGAGAAATCTAGAGGTAAAAATGGACTCAGACTTGAACTTTAACAGACACATCAAATCAGTAACATCTGCAGCTTTTTACGTCGAAAAACACGTCAAAAACCAAAGGTAAACTGTCAAAACCAGACTCAGACTTATCCTGCGTTTGTGTCCAGTAGATCAGACGACTGTAACGTCCTGATCACTGAACTCTCCAAACGAGCCACAGAACAGAACATCCAGAACATCCAGAACATCCAGAACATCCAGAACATCCAGAACATCCAGAACACTGCTGCTCGGGTCAGGACTAGAACCAGGAAGTACGAACACATGTGTCCTGTGGCTCAGGTCTCTGTCTCCTGTGGCTCAGAGACTTTAAAGCAGCTCAGTGTGAACAAGTCTCTCCATGGACCAAAGAACATCTCCCACATGAGCCACATGAACATCTCACATGAGGAGGACTAAACCAGGACTAAAGCAGGACTGAACTGGGACTGAACTGGGACTGAACTGGGACTGAACTGGGACTGAACTGGGACTGAACTGGGACTGAATTTGGACTAAACCTCATGAATCATCGTTTGAGTTTTGTTCAGTTTAAACCTGGAACATTCTTCCTGAAGATGTGACTCAGACCTCGACTTTGACCATGTTTAAATCCAGACTCAAACGTTTATCTGCTGTGACTGAAAGGGGTTTATTCTGCCTCTTCTCTTTTAATGTTCATTTGGTGATAATTATTTGTGATTATTTATGTTTTGATTCGTTGTGTTGTGATTTTAATGTCTTTCTTATTCAGTAAAACACTTTGAATCACCCTTGTGCCACACAGATAAACTTCCCTTCCTTTGCCACTCATGGTGAAACAGCAGGCTAACTCCAAACTCAGTCACAGGATCCAGGGGCCCAGATGTATCCCACTATAAACCTTCAGAACAGGCTGCAGCGGGGGTCTTTTTAAAGCGAGGGGCCCAAACATGGACACAGAGGACACACAAACACAAACCCGGATGATGCCACGAGCTCCTGGTCATGGTCTTGTTGTAAATCCTGAGTGAGCAGAGCTGTAGCTTTAGCCTCCATCATCTCCATGTCCTACACCCCGTTACGCGCAGGCTTTTCCCTCGTGCGCCGAAACAAACCCGTAACAACACCCGCTTTTACGCGCGCGCCTGGACAAAATGCGCAAACCCAAAATGCGCCTTTCCTGAGCTCAGACAACACCACAACATCACCTTTTCCCCCTGTCCCCCTCAGCCCTCTCATTCAAACAAAACAGCTACGCACGCACTTACCCAAAACCAGGACTCCACTCACTCCCTCTGTGCGTAAAACGGCGTCACATCAGCGCGTAATTTGGCACGTCGCTCCATGAAACCACCTGCGAATGTTTCAAGTTTTGTGCAGAAGCCTAAAGCCTGACCTGTCTCCTGGCGTCCATCTGACACTCTTTGGGTTACTGTTCCCTTCTCCCGTCCAGAGGATTGGGATGGGCCCGCCCCCTCACAGATCTGATTGGTGTGTGGCCCGTGGAGCGCGTCTCTGATTGGCTGCAGCTCTGATCCTTCATCACGAGCTTTAAACATTAGGTTGGTCCAGTTCAGCTGCAGCGTCTGCCGCTTCCAAGGCAACGTTCCATGGGACTTTAGCGCATATGTAGCAGTAAAGAGGCGTTTGGAAACATGAGGTTAGGCCGGTGTGTTTGTTATGGCCCAAATACGAGTCATTTTTAATAATGCGCATGCGCAGTTTGCTCCAAAATCTCGTTTAACCCCCCAAAAATGAATTAAAGTGACGTCAGATCTTGGCATATATTTATTTTCTATTAAAGGGCCCTTATTCTGCTATTTTCTGATCTCTGTGACGAGGAAACAACATTAAAACAAACAGACCCAACACTGAAAACACCCTGTTCCACCTCGTGACGTCATCGTGTGGTGATACAGGAAGTGAAGAGCTGAACTGTGTTTTTTAAACCCCACACACCTTCATTTCTAGAATCATTTGGATCATTTCAGTCCTGATCTCTGCTGAACTAAAGGTAAAAGGAGCTGTTCACTTAAACTAAAACTACCACTCGATGACATCACAAGGTGGAACGTCGCATTTTGAGCTTTGTAGATGTGACAGACGAATAATAAAGAGTGACTCAAACATGTGTGAATGAAACAAAACACAACTCCAGTGTGTTTTTGATGAGGGAACATCATTAGAACATGGACTAAAGCCACAGGAGTCCATTTTGTGTCATATTTGTCCGTCGTGTGTAAAATGTTCCAAACTGTTACTTTTACTTTGGTTCTTTGTTTCAATGATCATCTTTGTCCTGCTCTGTGATTAACCTGAGTCCAGAAGAAGTTTGTATGAAATAAAACAGTGACAGTGTTTTCATGACATCATCAGGCTGAAGGCTGAGTGTGCACTGCCCCCTGGTGGAGTCTGTGGATCTGCTCCTCAGGTTGGGCTTTTAGGACTAAAGCAGGACTAAACCGGGACTAAAGCAGGACTGAACCAGGACTAAAGCAGGACTGAACCAGGACTAAAGCAGGACTAAACCAGGACTAAACCAGGACTGAACCAGGACTAAAGCAGGACTAAACCAGGACTAAACATCAGGACTAAATCAGGACTAAACCAGGACTAAACATCAGGACTAAAGCAGGACTAAAGCAGGACTAAACCAGGACTAAACCAGGACTAAACATCAGGACTAAACCAGGACTAAACCAGGACTAAACCAGGACTAAACATCAGGACTAAAGCAGGACTAAACCAGGACTAAACCAGGACTAAACATCAGGACTAAACCAGGACTAAACCAGGACTAAACCAGGACTAAACCAGGACTAAACATCAGAACTGAACCAGGACTAAAGCAGGACTAAACCAGGACTAAACATCAGGACTAAACCAGGACTAAAAAGGGTTTTATTCTGTGTTCTTCTTTTTTAATGTAAATCTTTGATGATTATTCATGTTTTGATTTATTGTTTTTTTTTTATTTTAACCTCTTTCTTTTTCTATAAAACTCTTTGAATCACCTTTTGTCCCAGTTGTATTTGTTGCTTTGTCATTTCCAGATCTTGAGTGAGACTTGACTCATTCAGTAAAATAAAAAATTAAAAAAACAGTTACTTTTCTCAAATCAAAGGACTAAGACTGTTGTATTTCATCAAACACCTGAGATTCAAACTGCACAGAACTGATGTGAAAAATAAAAAGCATCTTGTGTTGAAGCATGTGCAGGTTTTTCTTTTTTAGTTTGTGACAAGAAACACAAAACAAACAGTGAAACAAACATGAAGCCGTTATGTTTTTACTCTATAATTTAAATAAAACTCACGTCTGATTGGACCATCTCCTGATTAAGTTACATAAAACACTTTAATGTGTTTATAATTCTGAAAACAAACACATTTTAAGAGTATTCCTCCCGTCACAGGTCAGGACCCAGACACAGAGAAGAACCTGACACCAACCCAGGACGTCCAGGAACCAGGAACCTCTGGACTGAGACTGTGGCACCTCAGCCTCATCATCATCATCTCCACTTAAGTTAAATGGAACGGTCATTTTTGGGGTCAGTTTTTATCGTGGGGACTAGTTCTTGTTCTAGTTTGGAACGTTTAGTTATTTTTCTGTTCTATGAAAAGATTTGAGCTGCAGACGGTCGAACAAATCACGTTTAGGACTCACAACAGACACAAACTCAGCACTGAAGTGTTTAATTCTGACATTTATTTATTGCAGGTTGTGTTTTTTTTATTTTTGGGGGGGGGATGATTCTACTTAAGGCTTATGCCACAGGTGTAAATAAGTTTAAAGATTATATTTTAATCTATATTTTCTTTAGTCAAATATCATACTTCAAATATGACATGATGCTTCATTATATTTCCCATGAGGCTTTGCATGTGGACCAGTTTATCCCCCGACAAAAGCCTCGTGTGTTTGTCCACTCAGACAAAAATATAAAATCAAATATATTAAAATTTACAGACACAGTTAAGTTAGAAATGTTGACAGTTCTGTTTTGTGATGAGGAGATTCCCGTTGGCTTCAGTCGTGTTTAAATTAAGAAATAGTCGTTATAACTTTAGAGGTTTTTCTTTGGTTTGACTCTAGTTTCCTCCTGTGTCCTGGTCCTGTTCTGTGGACCTGGACCCTCCCGTCCCCGGGCTGGACGTCCCGGTGTCGGGCTGAGGTGGCTCCCGTCCTGTTGGCTCCTCTCCGGCTCTGAGCTGAGTGACTTTAGCTCTGCAGACTTGAACTTTATTTGTAAAGAGATGCACATTAGTCCAGGTTTAGTCCAGGTTTAGTCCCGGTTTAGTCCCGCTTTAGTCCCGCTTTAGTCCAGGTGTAGTCTTAGTCTCTGAGGACAGGGGGCGCTCTGCTCTGACACTTCTCCATTTCCTCTTTTCTGTTGATTCTGTCGTTTGTTTCTGTTTCATTGTTGATTTTAATTATTTGTCATGTTCAGCCCAAAGACGCAACAAAAATAAAATGAACTCAATTAAAAAGTAAAATAAGAAATAATGTGACGCAAAGACGCGTCTGTTTGAGGAGTAAGACTCTGGAATCATCTCAGGTCTTAATTTAAGTTCATTAAAATGTGTCTAAATAAAAACAAAAACACTTTAAAACATGAGATAATTCACCCTGATGTGAGTTTAACTGAGTCAAGACTGAGACTAAGGAACTTTGGACTTTATGTGACTGTGGAGCGGTCATGTGACGGTCATGTGACGGTCACGTGACGGTCATGTGACGTCAGGACAGTCTTACATAAACACGCCGCTTCAGTCCAATCCTTTTTTGGTCATAACTGATGAAGAAAATGTTTAGTTTTTTGTTTTTTTAATAATGTAATTAACCAAAATTCATTCATTCAAAGGTCAAGGGTCAAATCCAGGTTGTCGGTGCAACTCCAGCTCCCACAGATGAATCCTGCCACGTGTCCTTGAGCAAGACACTTAACCCACCTGAGTGTGTGAATGGGCGAGCGCTGCATAAAAATATTCACCTTTTCCATAAAAATAAAAAGCAGGAGCCTCGTGACTTAACAGTTTAATGTAAATCCAAGACAAGGTGAGATTACATTTCTACACATATACAATATGCATATGTGAGCATACAAATGGTCATTAATAACTCGATTCACCTCGGAGACCCAAAAAATGATCAAAAGTAACAGTGAATAACAAGCTATAACATATTTCACCACAGCGAGCCCCTTCTCAGCCTACGGTTAGTCGACGGGACCGTTCAAAATAGTTCTACTCTTCTATCTGACCCACTGTTAAACCCTCTGGTAAATTTACAATGATATTATTAGTTTTGTCAAGAGCCTAATATAAATTCACTCCATTTTTCTACAACGAAAATGATTAAGAGAAGCACACAACAGCGTAAAGGGAACACAAGCGCGACACTCAAAGGGTTAAGTCCAACAGACTCCATCGGTTTTAGAATCAAACGTTCTGTAAACCCTGAAACGTTCCAGTCTCATAACTTTTAAAAGATCAGGAAAAGTGAACGGGTTTAACGCCACGAGAACAAACTGAAACCATGAGACGCCACAGAACGAAAGAGAAGAAGAAGAGACGAGGGAGTGAGAGAAAACAACGAGAAAAGGAGTTTAGAGTGAGGAGAAACGGCGCAGGCGGTCAGGGACTGGTCAGGGTTTGGTCAGGGGTTTGACGCTCTCGTAGGTTTAAAGAAGTATTTCAAAGTATTTAAAGAAGTATTTCAAAGTATTTCACTTCCTGGGACGATGTTTTTAATATTTATTTAAACTGTCGGTCAAAGGTTTGGACACGGCGTCTCGTTCCATGTTTTTTTTTTATTCATCTTTACCATTTTTCTACATTTTATATATTTATTTATTTGTAAGGCATCAGATATATGAAGTAAGAAATATGTAATTATGCAGCAAAGATTTTTATTTTTATTTTATATTCAAATGTTTAAAGTAGACATGCTTCGCTTTGTCGAAAAAAAATATTATTTAAGTTTTTTTCTTTGCTCCATGATTCCATATGTCGTTTTATATGTGACGTCTTCTGTGTTTATAAAATGTAGGAATCAGTAAAAATACAATCATTTTTTCAAGATTTTGGTTTCCATTTCTAACTGTTCTCCCAAACGTTGAATTTTTAAATTTTTTGGACGTCCCCAAAGAGCCAGTAAATGACCGCACCGCTGAAACAAACAAAAACAAAACAAAATAAAACAAAACTTTCCTTCAGAATGATTTTGACGTTCACAATTCCAAACCTTTTTATTCTTAAAAATGCAGATGGGCTTGTGTCCAAAATGTTTTCCGTGTTTCCAAACTCATAATGTCCCAGCACCGAACTCGATTGGGTCGTTTTATAGGACGGGCATCAGCAGGGGCGGAGCCAGTGGGGGGGCTGGGGGGGGCGTTAGGGTTCCCCAGAATGATCAAGGCCCCCCTGGAGCTCCACCAAACACTTCTCCGCACTTTCAAAGCTCATCCAATCTCGACTAAAAATGTAAACAAAAAAAATCTTATTAGCGTTTATAAATCACTACAGAAGCTAACTACGTTTAAACTGGTTTGGTGGCGGCGCGGCGCACGCTCCGTCGTTAAAGAGAGCGCCCACATTGAAAACTTTAGCCCCCCCGTTTAGCTCCTTCATCCCAAAACGCCCGGCTCCGCCCCTGCACGTCGCCCTAAAGCTCTGGAGGTATCTGTTATTTGGAAGGCAGTATTTTTACCATTAGCTGGGAACGCTAACACAAAACATATTAGCATACGACGTTAGCACATTTTGGTAATCGTAAGGTCACTCGAACTATCTTTACGCTAACAATTTGACCCCCTTTATATAAAATAATACACGAAACGTTGGTTATGCGACAGACGGGGAGATCGTTAGCGCGTTTGCTAATTTGGGAAAGCGTCAAAAAAGTTGATGTTTTCTTTTCCAAACCTCGTCGTCATGACAACAATGTTTGACAATTTTTTTGTTGTTGTTTTTTTTATTCTCGTCGCTGCAAAATGGGATCTGGTGCTGATTTATCGCGTCATGCACGACCACGCGTGATTCTGGAGTAAAGCCGTTTAAAACGAAGCACGTGGACGTTTACATTCACTTTGTGCACGTGACCTTGTTTTTAAAGGTTGGTATAACTTTTGATTTGTACTTTTTTTTTTTTTTTTTTTTAAATATTACTCAATCTATATCATGGCACACTAATGTAAAAAAGTGTTATTTCTTTTTACAATTTCATTTTCTACAATAGCATTAAAGCTAATAATAATAATAATAATAATAATAATAATAATACAAATAATAATAATGGGGAAATAATAACAGATTAAATTTATAACTTGTGTTGGGAAGTAACTGAAAACATGCACTGAGATAGACTGATATACTGGTTGGCCGACGATATATCTAACCGATATTTGGCCTTTTTAGCGCATGGGGTATCGGCCGATATTTAGTTTTGGTCGATCTGCTGCGTTAAAAACACACAAAAAGCTTAAATAAGAAGAGAAAGCTGCACAAAAAACGTGACTACGCAGCTCTCTTATGGGTTTGTGGTATAAAAAAAGAGTTTGGAGTTAATTTAAATGACATAATTTGGGGGAAATAATCGAAATCGGTTCTATGTATTGGCCCAAAAATATCGGTAGAGCTAATCAGCCATCGGTTACTCTGGCCTAAACAATCGGTATCGGCATCGGCCCAGAAAAAACCCACATCAGTCGATCTGTAGTACTCAGAAATAACTGTATTCTGGTACAGTTACTTTTACATTTGGTGGTATTTGGAGTACAGATACTTTTACCTTGCAGTATTTAATCGCAAATTTAGGCTTTAAACTGCAAAGAATCAGAGAGAAAAATATAAAACTCAGCTTTTGTGGGGAAGCAGGTGAGATTTTGACTTTTGCGATTGAAAGAAAACGCAGAAAAAACAGTGAAACGAACATAAAGCTGTTTGTAGACCGGTCATGACGTATCGCTACAGAGAAATATCGCGATAAACGATAATATTAAACGATGATATTAAAACTACTTTTTGCCAATGACACATTAAAAATACAAACAAATTATCCCAATGATCCATTTTCAGTAGATATCATAAAAATAACAAAATAAACTGTTAACAGGCCGAGCTACGTCTTTACTCTATAGTTTAAAAGTAAAAGTACTCCAAGTATTCAGAATATGCAGTACTCTGATTGGCCCGTTATTCTTCCCATCACTGATTATAACAAACTCAAACTTACACGAGGTCAAACGAAACATAACTCATCACAAACAACACATTTTGACCTTTACATCATGTTCGTTAACAGCGAGGCAGCTCTGCATGGCGGTGGCGGTGGCGTTGGCGGCGGCGGTGTGGGCGTCGTCTTCCAAAAAAAACCAAAGCACTTGATAAACAAACACATTATTGCCTGGCTGCTCTGGTGGACGATTGCGTGTACTGCACTTGCGCCGACTCAAACCGACTGAGATTCTTTGGTGGTCTGTGAGTAGCAGAAGTGCGACGCGACGCCGCCCCCTACGTGCCGGGAGGAGGAACTGACCGCGGGGAGTGTTGCGCGCGGGGGGGAAGGGGGTGACGCCGTAAAAATCCCTCCGTCAGTGGAATGTGTCAGTAGTTATGGTTGTGTGCTTCGACCCCGATGACGACGAGGACAACAGCTTTAAACGAAGATACATTTAGAGTTATGTAACCGGCAAGCAAATCACGCCATTCCTTCTCAAACGCCGCACGTAGGCTCCGCTAACGTCTACGTCGGCCATTTTTAACATATGTGGTTCCGTAAAATACAACAATTCACTGTACAGCGAACCCCCGGGAGGTTACACAACAGAAACGAAAACAAAAACAGGACACACGAGAGAATTATTGCAACAATCTCTAAAATAAAACACAACATGTACTACAGCCATGTTCAAAGTAATTGGAGATAGTATTAAGTTAAAAATAAGCGTTACGTAATACGGCGTAACGTGAACGAGGGGGGAGGGGTCTGATGTGCCCAACGGAGAACAAGTGTCATCGGCTACGAGGGAACGCAATTTCAAAGCAGCACACAAAGCCCTATTCTAAGTATTCAGATAATGAGGCCAGCGCGGCAACGTCTGTGTGTGTGTGTGTGTGTGTGTGTGTGCGCCCGGTTCAGAAGACAAATGGACAGTCGTGTTAAACCAGATGCCCTGCCCAGGTGTAAGCCGCGTCGTCCCTTTTTCGCGTCCTGTTCTCGACGCGAAACCATTAGATTTACTCGTGTTAGAAGTGTGCATTTTGGCTAAAGGTTCTACAGAGCATGTTCTAACGCCGGCACGTGCGCGAAAAACAGACGCGGAGTTGCGTTTGAGCGGCGCTCGTTCATGCGTCGAAAGCTCAAAATGCAGAATCCACCTTGTGATGTCACGAAGTGGTAGTTTTGAAGTGAACTGCGACGTTTTAGCTTGTGTTTTGTAGAGTTTGGCAACTCCGTCGGTGAAATTACACGTAAAAAAAAAAGAGTACGCGGTTTAAAAACGCAGTGACGCACTTCCTGTATCAGCACTTGATGACATCACAAGGTGGAACAGAGCGTTTTCAAGAACTTAGCCTGAAAATAAACGCAACTCCAGGTGCGTTTGCGACGAGGAGACGGCGTTATAACACAGAAAAGAGCGTAACGCGGGCCCTTTAAGGCGGGGAATGCTACCGCCGACCTCAGTGTTTCTATCAACCTGCTCAGTGCCAACTTGCTACCATTTTAGTCGCCATTTAAGATAGAGAAACCTCCGCTCCGACCTCCGCAGTCCCCACTTAAACGGACTCTCTCGACCAGTCCCTTCTCTCTCAGTGCCTCGTTTCTTTCTCGACCCTCTGCACTTGTCAGCCTCGTCGCAGTCTGGTCGTAGCATCGCGGCTACGCCACTTCCGGCTCCTTCTTCTCGGACTAGTTCTAGTTGTAAACCCCACACGATCTCTACAGTGTCTCCAACACGTGTCGCTGCAAGTGTTACGTCTGCACAAATCACATTTTTAAATTTGTTTTAAATTTACAAATGCATAAACATTTAAGTGCCCCGACTACGACGTTTAAATCTATAAACTACCAGGCAAAAGTGCGGACACGGCGTCTCGTTTAGAGCTTTTTTTTTTTTGCTTTAAGTTCACTCATTTCTACATTTTAGATACAAACAGAAGACGTCAACTGTATGAGGTAAGATATGGAATGGAAAAAGGGAAAAACTCTACTCAATATATATATTTTTTTACTGTATTTTCTGGACTATTTGGTTTGTCGGGTGAGACTTATATGTGAAATGATTCAAATGATTCAATTCAACATTACACTCATTTAAAAGAGAAACACTCAACAAAAATGACACTAAAACAAAATGGTTTCTCTTGTTTTTTCTGCTTTATTTATCTGATTAACTGTTAATATCTTACGTTAACAAACCAGACACGTGTTCAGTTCTGTCTGTGCTTCATGGAGCTGAATAAATATAAATGTGTTACGTTAGCGTGATGTACTGTTGATCCGATGCCTGTTGGTCCACATTTTATTATTATTATTACAACTTGATTTAAAGAGAAAATGTCTGTTCTTGGTCTCGGATTTTGTAAAATAAATTTCGACTTATATATGTTTTTTTCTTCATTTTTCTGCACTTTTCAGGTGGTGCGACTTATACTCCAGAGCGACGTATAGTCCGAGTACTTTTACTGAGTACTTTTAAATGTGTAAATGTGGAGTGTGATGTTTTTAAATGAAAGAATTGGAGAATTCATGGGTTTGACTGTAAATAACTAGATACTTAAATGTATTTTTTGAGACTTATATGTTTTTTCTTCATTATTCTGCACTTTTTGTCTGGTGCGACTTATACTCTGGAAAATACAGACATAATTTTATATTCAAATTCTCAAAGTATCGACCTTTTGTTCTCGTTCTCATTCTGTCCATCCATTTTTAACGTTTGGACCCTTGCAGTTGTTTGTTTTTTGCTTGTATTTCTGTATTTGAACACTGCGCTCATGACAAGGAGAGTCTGATGTTCTCACTGGGTTCTCCTTGTAGAAGTAGAACAGTCTAAGCAGGGACTCCCAGACCTCCCTCACCCTAGACGCTTCCTCCAGCTCCTCTGGTGGGATCCCAAGGCTTTTCCCAGACCAGATGTCCCCATTTAATTGAGTTATTAACATTACAACATAATTCCATCCATGTTGCTTCATATATTTGACATCTTCTGAGTGTATATATCGTATTTTCCGGACAATAATTCACTTTTTTTTCATAGTTTGGCCAAGGGTGCGACTTATACTTGATTATATGTGGAATATATGTTTCTTTCTTCATTATTATAAATTTTTTGGCGGGTGCGACTTACACTCCGGAAAATACAGTAAAATATAGAGCATATAAAACCACCGAATAAGACGACGTGTCCAAACTTTGATCCGATCGTCCCCATCGCGCCCATCCACGACTTCGCTAACCACGCCAGGCGAGTTTTTAGATGCACACTCCAACATCAAGTCTGCGTTTGAAGAAGAGGAACAAAAAAAAGGGTCGAGCCTCCACCCGGACGAGCGCTACAAATGCCCCTAGAAGAACGCCAAAACCCAGGAAACACACATCACTAAGTGTCGCCGCGGCCTCTAGCGGAGTACGCCACCAAAGACGAGTAAACTGTGTGGTCATATCTGTAAGGCACTACGAGGGAAAAATGGTCCGAACCTAACGGCTGAGTTCTAGAGTTGTATGGAGGAGGAGACACGCATGGCCGACAGTAGCACACACAGACAATCACATTTTGTACATGCCTATGTTATTAGAACCACGTTGTGCAGTCACAAAAATCAGGGGCATAAAAGTCTGTTGGTTTTGAGGGTAAAAGAAGAAACTCTCCGTTATGTGCAGACTGCTACATTCTAAAAACAGGGCCCAGCTAAGACACCTACGTAGGACTAAAACTCAAGAGTTATAAAGGTGGAACATAAAGGTATAATATGTATAAATACACTACAAAGTTCGTTGTCTTGGTTGGTTACGTATTCCCAGAAGCGTCGTCCTCCTCCTCGGCCGGAGAAGGCGGTGCGGTCGACGTCGTCTCGCTTCTCGTTCTTTCTCCTCACACCGTTTCTGATTTGGGAATATTAAGACAGTTCAAGGCCATTGATTTTTTTTTCTTTGTAGAGCAGCAGGTTTACGTATTTCACCTTGTCCCCAAAATCCACGTTGAGATTCCAAGCTTCTTCCAGTAAGTAACCCCCTGTTCCCAAAGTCATTCCCGAATTCAAGAGGGGAAAAATAACCAAAAGATGAACGAACCAGAAACGCTCCACTGTCCTCCGAACGCTCAAAGGCCTGTCTCAGATTTTCCCTGTAAAAAAAATTCCATTCTCTTGAAGCAAAGGTGTGACAAAAGCATGACGTAATCACTGGCCCTTTCTAAAAAACAAAAAAAACACAAAAAAAACACAAAAATCGAAACAAACACAAGTGTACCCCTCTTAAATTCTCCTCCGTCGTTTCTTTCCTTAGTTATTTCTTCAAGTTACGGTTCAGTCTCTCGAGGGGCGTGTGGTCCCCTGTCTCTGTTCATGTCTGAGGTCGGGGGGGGGGGGGGGGGGGGGGGGGGGGGCGGGGGTAAAGGGGCCCGTCCAGATTTCCAGTGTCGCTCTTAAACAAACTGTGCTCCAGATCTCACCGGCGAAGGACACGAGAACTGGACCGAAGTGAGTTTATTTCCACCAAACTGTACAACTCCTCATATTTGGAGGGAAAACTTTCAAATTCAAGTGGTTGGTGTAAAAAAAAGGTGATGTTGTCTGTGCAGGGGTGTAGCCAGAAAATGTGGGGTCTGGGTCCTTCGATCTTGATGGGGCCCCACTAATTATTTTTAATATATGTCCTGTATCCAAGGGCAATAGGGCAACCTGCTTCTGTTGTGATCTTAAAAATAGTTTGTTTGGATTTGAATGAGCAATAAAAAAAAAAAAAAAATAATTAAAAAATAAATAAATAATAATAATAATAAAAAATAATGCTAAACGTATTATTATTATTATTATTATTATTATTATTATTATTTCAAACGTGTTTTGCTTTCTGAGGTGGAATTTATAATTATAATGGGCGTCTACTAAAATACTAAAATTACACTCTACACAAACGTACCGACAGTTTCGTTACCATGGTCGTCAACATTCCCAGGGCGTGTGAAGCTAACAGGAAGCACTGCTCTGTCTGAAGTTCCGTTAGACTTTAATTTGAGCTTTATTTTTGGCGCAATCTGACCAGAAAGAGCCGACTCGGTTGGAGCTGATTTGTGCAGTTAAACAAGTCGCTCACATGTAAAATTACTGTCACAAGCTAGCTAGCGTTAGCATTAGCGTTAGCCAACAGTTTTCCAGATAGTTGTTCTCACGTTTTAGTTGAAAATCAAACTCTTAAACGGGATTATAAACGCTCGGATGGATCACAGCCTCCTGCAAACGTGTTATTTAAATACATTTTGTTGACTTTTTAGATTATAGTAAAACATTTTTGGCAGTTTTTTGTTTACGTGTACACTGCGTCACCACGGCAACTGTTGAACCGCCCATAGAGGTGCATGTAAAACACCCCCAGCTCGAGAAATACAGCGTTTCTATGGGATATCGTATCGTTTGGTGGAAATAAAACACCCGTCCCGCAGCCAGTGGCCCGTTTGGAGCACAGTCGTGGTGGTCTCTAGAGGTACGGGTACTGGTTGACCTTGGTGGGGCTCAGCGGGTATCCAGTGTAGACCGTGGAGGCGGGCGAGGCGCTGATGTAGGCCTGATGTGCAAACTGAGCCTGGTACTGGCCGTGGTGGAGCGTCGGCGAGGGCAGCACCCGGTGGTTCATGGACACGGGCACCTGGTGAACGATGCCGGGGGGGTAGGTGCCGTGCTGGTGGACGGCGTGCCGCCCGGACCCCTGCGACGCCACCAGGTGGGCGACGGTCCCGGTGGAGCCTAAAGCCGTGGGGCCCGCGTAGGTGTAAAGGTGAGGCTGGCTGGACAGGTGCGTCGCGGCCAGGTGCGGGTGGACGTTGGGCGCGTGGGAGGGGCTGTTGTGGTGAAATGAGTAGGGCGGCTGGGGGGCGATGGTGGGGGCGATGTAGGCCTGTTGTCGACGGTGACCTCCGTTGCGCTCGGCGACCATGTGCTGCTGCGCCTGCGGAGGAAAGAGAACGAATGATGACGCGAACGTGATGGGCGTGGTTAAAGGTCCGATATTACGAAAAATGGACTTTTGTGAGATTTAAGCCGCGTTCTAAAGGTATGTCCTCAAAAACAGACCTGGAGTTGTGTTTTGTTTCATTCTCACATGTTTCACACACAGAAAACACTGTGTTCCACCTTGTGATGTCATCATGTGGTGATACAGGAAGTGCTCCACTGTGTTTTTAAACTTCACACACCTTCATTTAGATTATTTCAGACCTGGAACAGCCACTTCTCTCGACAGAACTAAAGGTAAAAGGAGCTGTTCACTTGAAAACTACCACTTCATGACATCACAAGGTGGAACAGACATTTCGAGCTTTGGAGACGTTTAAAGGTTCTGTATCACACAAAACTGACTCTTGTAGCTTTAATCCATGTTCTAATGTTGTTACCTCATCAAAAACAGACCTGGAGTTGTGTTTTGTTTCATTCACATGTTTGAGTCACACTTTATTATTTGTCTGTAACATCTACAAAGCTCAAAATGCGACGTTCCACCTTGTGATGTCATCAAGTGGTAGTTTTCATGTTAACTTCGCCTCCTTTTACCTTCAGTTCAGTCGAGATAAGAGACAACTCCAGAGCTGAAATGATCCAATGCTTCTATAAATGAAGGTGTGTGGAGTTTAAAAACACAGCGGAGCACTTCCTGTATCACCACATGATGACATCACAAGGTGGAACAGAGTGTTTTCAGTGTCTGGTCTGTTTGTGATGAGGAAAAAACATTATAACATAGATCAGAAAATAGCAGAATAAGGGCCGTTTAATTAAAAAAAGTATATGCCAAGATCTGACATCACTTTAATTCTTTTTTATTTTTTTGGGGGTTAAACGAACATTTCTGAACAAACTTCACACACAGAAAATTAAAACTGACGTGTATTTAACCCGTAACGAACCCACGGGCCTAACCTCATGTTTCTAAACGCCACATGATGACATCACGAGGTGGACCGGAGTGTTTTCTTTCAGTTTGAAAGAACTTTAAAAAAATCTGTAGGTTTGTGTGTTAAACTTGTGTGAATGAAACGAAAAAAACACAACTCCAGGTCTGTGTGTGACGAGGAAACGACATTATAATAAAACAGATGAGAAAACAGCGTAAAATGTGCTGTTTTTTTATATTATTGTACAGTCCTGACGTAAACAAGGTCAAAGTAACCGCAGACTTCATAGATTATGTACTAAACCCTTAATAATCACAGTGTTTGTGTTGGTGCAGAAGTGCAGACTGGCACTTGTATTTAGCATTTAAATGGATTCTATTACTATTCATGTATTCACTTATCTTTATTCAGACTAAGAGAGGGGGAGATAATATTCCACATGATGATATCTCACAGCTCGCAATTACTCAACGCAGTATTGTAGCGCTAACAACGAGACTACTTCATACACACTCGCCGTAATCTATTCTGCTGTATTCAAAATGGCCGACGTTGGATTCATGAACCGGGACGACAGGAGAAAGAAGCTCAAAGACTAAAGAGCTAATACACTGAAACGCAGAGGGTAAATCACATGTTTGTCTGTAGAAAATGTTCCACTGTGAGGCATTAAATGTGTCTGTGTCCATGGAAACGATCAGGCCCATTCACAGAAGGAATTTACAGGTTTTGAGCAGTGAAAACACATTTTCCGATCAATTTAAGTCTGATATGACACAAAACAGACTCTAGTGAGCGTTAAGTCCTGTTTTAATGTTGTTAGAGCATCAAAAAACAGACCTGGAGTTGTGTTTTGTTTCATTCACACACGTTTAACACTTTATTATTCGTCTGTTACATCTCCAAGGCTCAAAATGCGACGTTCCACCTTGTGATGTCATCAAGTGGGAGTTTTCAGGTGAACAGCTCCTTTTACCTTTAGTTCAGTCGAGATAAGAGGCAACTCCAGGACTGAAATGATCCAAATGATTCTAGAAATGAAGGTGTGTGGAGTTTAAAAACACAGTGGAGCACTTCCTGTAGCACCACATGATGACATCACAAGGTGGAACAGAGCATTTTCAGTTTGAGAGAAGAACTCAGCCTAAATCTGCAGGTCATACAGATCAGAAAACAACGTCGTATGAACCGTTTTAAAATGCCAGACGGTGGAACACTCTCGGTAAAACATCTCCGCGGAGACGCACCAGAAAAGTTACACGGTGCACTTTTAAATTGAAGTGGAGTAATATTACACAGCTTTAAAAATATATATTTTAGTATTATAATTTTTATTTTTTACATTTTAATTTACTTATTTATTCATATTTAAGCACTTATTTATTATTATTATTATTATTATTATTATTATTATTATTATTATTATTATTATTATTATTATTATTATCTGTATGTCTCATTTCTGTCTGTAGTTTGTGGTTTTATGTGTTTGGGCTAATTTTGTTACGTTATTTAAAAAAAGTCACACAATATAAATACTATCCACTGATAAAAAAGACTTTTAAAATAAATAAAGAAGTGAAAAGTCAAAGTTCTGTTTTTGCTTCAAAATTCGCCTCGATGACGACATTTTGAAACTTTTCAAACATAAAGTCCCAGATTACGTTTCACCTGGACAGTACCTGGCTGAGATTAAGCGGCTGTTGCTGAAGTGGGTGTGGCCCTGTGCGCTGCTGACGATAGGCTCCACCTCCCGGGACTCCGCCCTGTATGTGATTACTGCCAGACACGACGCCGTTGGAGGTTTTATATTTGTACGATGAGTTCTGATGGTTCATAGGTTCTGCGAAGGAAAAACACAGTGTCTTAAAGTGAATGTTACATGAAAAAGTTGAATACTGCAGTAAAGTTTTGGACAGGTTTGTATTGTCTATAAAAACAAAAATAAAAAAATAAAATAAAAAGCAAAAACAGCAGAAGGAGCGGATTAAAAAACTGCAGTACTGTGTGTTTTTTCAGATCTGACAAAGCCATATTTTTACTTTTGTGGTTCGTTTTATTTAAGCCACAAACGTAACGACCGTGGCTCAGTTGGTAGAGCGTTTGTCCACGGATCCACAGGTCGGCGGTGCGATTCCAGCTCCCACAGATGAACGCTGGTGTTGTGTCCTTGGGCAAAACACACTTAACCCACCTCATTTTCAGTGTTTTTACCATTTACTGTGACGTTTACAGGAATATTTCAGCAGATTTTTGAGGGATTATTACGAGAAACACTGCAAATAATCAACATATGCACTTTTGTCACTATTGTCCACCTCTTCTACTGATCTCATGTGACAGATTTGGTTAAATAACTTGTGATTTGTGCCATAGACTGTTTATATAAATGGACATAGCTAACCTGCTAGCCACCGCGTTTCAAACAGGAAGTGATCATGAGCCACCTTCTAAAAATAACCCACATTAGGTGAAATGCACGAGTATCATCTTTATTTTTTACATTATTCTCTCTGTTTTTGTCTGTAAAACCCCTCACCACACACTTTATACACTTTTCTCACACAGACGTTAACATTTTCTCACATTTCTCTCTCGTTTAAACTCTCTCAAAGTTCAAACCTTCGTAGGCGTCTTTGTCGGTGCAGAACGTTTCATCGACATTGTGGGTTTTGTCGGGGAGAAAACAAATCGCAAACGTACAGCACTTCAGAGTCACACTGAGATCCAACGTTTATGTAAATTTGTCTGAACACATTCTGTACTGGACAGGAGACACGGCACGGAGGAGACTGATGGACAATGGTCTACAGTCCAACAGCCAATCAGGACGCACGCCACAATGGTCTACAGTCCAACAGCCAATCAGGACGCACGACACAATGGTCTACAGTCCAACAGCCAATCAGGACGCACGACACAATGGTCTACAGTCCAACAGCCAATCAGGACGCACGACACAATGGTCTACAGTCATGTGGTTTGTACCTGGCATGAGGCGTTCGCACTCGTTGGTTGACGCCTCGTTGTTCTGTGACTTGAGGGGGGGGATGATGATGGTGCGGGGGTTGCCGTTGTTGTAGTTGTCCAGGATGGTGGTCTTGGTGTCGTACGTGTGATTGTTTTGATTGTTGTTGTTGTTGGCGGCGGTCCGGGAATCCACGGCGTACGGGCTGTTGTGGCTGGAGCAGTCGGACTCCGGGGAATCGTGGACCGTCACGCAGCTAATGACGTTCTTTCTATGTTTTGAAGATGAGCTACAAGGAGAAGAAAAGATGATTCAGAAAATATGCAGCACGTTATTAAAATATGTGGAATGAATAACACATCAGTCCCAGTGTAAAATAACAGGCTTTTTATACGTTTAGCAGAGAAAACACAATTTGCTTCACAATTTGCATGAGAATGTGTTTTATTTTTGATGTATTTGTTTGGACAATGCCACTTCTCTCTGGAGGATCGAGTAAATTATAGAGTTTGATGTTGCAGCTTCACATGGAGGGCGACGGTTGATATAACGTTCTGTACACGGGGAATTTACAGTTTGTTTTTTAAAAGAAATGATCAATTCGTCAATCAATCAGTAGATTTTGAAGCAGATTTTTGTTCCGGGTTGAGCTCAAAATTATCTAAGCGACACAATGAGACAATGAAGTTGAGATAACGGAGATATTAACCATAAACTGGGTCAAAGCGTCTGGATTTTTGTCACTTTAAAGGCAAAGTCTGTTATAGAATTCTGACGCACTCTTCAGGCTCAGTGCACAACAGCGCCCCCAACCTCACTGTGAGTGTCACTACGTCCTGTCTAGTTTTATCGCTATGAAGGTTGTTTTGTTTTTTTTGAGTCGCACTAAAATTAATAAATATTTAAAGCTCAGGCAGTGGACAGGGAGCTGCAGGTGGACGTCGTTGGTAGCGTGAACAGGACGCTCCTCCGTGGACCACAAAGGCCGACGGTTTCTCCTGCAGAAGAAGTGACGTGCGGTGCATGAACGGATACAGAAATGCATGATGGGATACAGAAGTGCGCGGCGTCTGCTCTGCTCACGCTTTGCTCGAGACACGGCAACTGACGACATGTTAAACACTCCACAAAATAAAACTAATCCTTCACCAGAGACACTTCTGAGTTTAGAAAGAGACGTGTTTGTGTCTCAGTGCTAACGCTAATGCTAATGATAAATATTAAAACAACAACAAAAACTGAAGTATTCTACGTATAAAAATAATTGTGTAGTCTTTATTTGGTTTATTTGAATTTTAATATGTTTTTTATGTTATGTTTTTGGTTTTGGGACACAGTAAAACACAAACTATGAGCAGCAGAATGGTGTTTTTGAACATTATCTATTCTATCTCCCAGCTTTAGTTAACAAAAGTATTAGATCTACACCAATTCTTAACATTTTTTTCTTACGCTGAACTTTCTACAGCTCAATAATATTTAACACAGATGTAGAGAAGCTAAAATAAATATTGTTCAAATGCATTTTTCTGTGGGAATACAGTGAGTTCTCATAGAAATGATCAAGTCCAGCATTTGTGATTTTACCTTTTGGATATTTCGTGCTAAAGTACAAAGTTAAATCACTAGAGAAAACTGCTCCCCCATCTGGGAGTAAGACGTCATCACATCCTGAACCACCAGTTTACCCACATAAAAAAAGGTCACACATTCTTATATTTCATTGGAAATTAAAAAATGCTCTTATTTTCACTTTTAAACACAGCCCTGATTCTACTGTTGTTTTTCTTCGATTTTATTTCACCAAAAGTTTAAGTGTTGCCGATCACGATCATTCAGGATGTTTTTCCAGCCACATTTCTTCCCAATTTTAGTAGTTTGTGCTTCTCCTTAGATGTTTTCTCTGCTAGATGCCAGTAATTTGACCTTTCTCAAACATCTTTTCCATGACCGCGGGATGTGTCTTTCCACATGTTAAAGAGACGCAGCTCTTTACACCAGTTTGGGTTAAATAACTTGTTGCAGCTGAAAGATAATCGCCCATTTTTTATTTAAATCCAGTTGTCGATGAGTTAAATGCGTTTTTGGAGCAGAGTTCAGACTTTGTTTAAATGGCATTTACTCAGAGTATTTCTAGTTTATGTTCAAGAAATGAAAATACGTTTAATGTGTTTTTGATCAGACAAAACAAATGAAAATCTACCTATTGCTTTGCTTGTGCTCGTCTTCCTCGTCCGTGTCGCTGCTGATGGTGATGATGCTGACCGCAGGGCTGGGCGTGTCCGGGATGATGATGGTCTGTCGGGGTACGTGGCTCTGGTGGTCCCTGGTGGTGCTGGACGCCTGCTCGGGCTGACTCTGACCCCACCCTCCGCCGCCACAGCCCTGGGACGCGGGGCAGTTGGAGGAGGGTCCGTTCTGCACCACGGCACATCGAGGAGGGGTGTTCTCCTTCACTCTCTTAGAGCGCTGAGGCGAGAGCACCGCCTGGGACGACGACACCTCGTACGACGACATGTTTCTGAGGAAGAGAGGAGTTACATCATTGAAAGAGTTAAAAGTCTAGAATTTTACAACGTGAGTGTTTGGACCGAGTGAGTTTGACGTCACCACAGCTTCAGCTCCAAGTGAAGCTCCGGAGCAGGTAAAGGGACAATCTGGAGCCAAGGTCTATATTTGTGGAGCGAAAAATTATGTGGGCGATCACTGCAGAACTCCAGAACTAGATCCATGTTTGTTTTGTGGAGTGTCAGACCTGGAGTGTCAGACCTGGAGTGTCAGACCTGGAGTGTCAGACCTGGAGTGTCAGACCTGGAGTGTCAGACCTGGAGTGTCAGACCTGGAGTGTCAGACCTGGAGTGTCAGACCTGGAGTGTCAGACCTGGAGTGTCAGACCTGGAGTGTCAGACCTGGAGTGTCAGACCTGGAGTGTCAGACCTGGAGTGTCAGACCTGGAGTGTCAGACCTGGAGTGTCAGACCTGGAGTGTCAGACCTGGAGTGTCAGACCTGGAGTGTCAGACCTGGAGTGTCAGACCTGGGGTGTCAGACCTGGGGTGTTATTACCTGGTGGACATCTGGTGCTGCTTGTTCTTCTTGGATGAGGAGTTGTTGTTGGTGGAGGGCTGCCTCATGACATGAGCGACTCCCACGTTCAGCGTCTGGTTGGACGGGAGCGTGACGTGACCCGCCAACAAGGCCGGCTGTTGCATGATGGGATTGTAATGGCTGCCGTGGGGATGGGAATTCCTGTAAAACACAAGGCATTTATTAATCAGACATCTCATATTGTGTTACTCATAATTTATCAAAAGTAGATTAAATATATTCTTAAAGACAATTAAAGATCGAACATCTGAACCACGATAAGTGCAGACAGTTCATTTGTCTGGAATTTGTTGCCACAGATGTCGCCGTTGAGGCTGAGGCTGAAGGGACCTGAAGGAAACAACTACAGATAAAAAATCTCCTGGTATATATATATTTTTTCACAAATCTACCACCAGGTGGCAGCAGGTAACTTCCAAACAAAACCGATGGGGGCAGAGAACAGATGAGTGAGAGCAGGGAGGGAGGGCAGAGGAGCTGACACCAGCAGCTGGAGCGATCGCTCTGCAGAGGAAGTGCGACACTTTCCCAATGGTCTCCCAGGACTCCGGAGCTGCCACTGGACAGAGACGGAGCGAGGGGGGCTGAGGGACCGCGGTCGGCCCGGGTCGCACACGGACTCCTCCGGATGAATTTGAGTGTGCTCGGCCCCGCTGTGCTCCAAACACACATTACATACCTGATTTGTCCTTTTCTCCCTGCAGACCGCCTCGTCCCATCCATCTATCCATTTATCGAGTCATCGTGGTGACAGGCGCCGCTCGCTGTGACGCGGCGACACGCACATATACTGTCCCCGCGGAGGAGCTGCTCTTATGAAAGCACTGCTGTTCATGTGGGGCCAGTGATTCAAAAAGCACTCAGTTTGTGTGGACAGCGCTGCAAGTCCAGACTTATATTTCTCTCTATTTTGTTGTTGTACAGACGGATACGGGTCTGAGCTCCACTCCCTCTGTGTCAGTACAATCTGGATTATTACAGTGAAACGTCAAACGAAGCTCATTGGTCACCTACAACTTACAACAAAATCACATTCTCACCTCAGTTTAACAGAATTGGTGCTTTGCTCATTGATTCTGCAGAAATCCACCATGTTTTTCAGTCCCCTGTGATATTTTTCCTTTCTTTTTTCCTGCTGAGCGTCCATGTTTGTTCTGATACAGAGGTGTCTGTCTCTGACGGGCTAATCCACCTGTCAATCACCCATCAGACCTCAGGGCGATTCACCAGAGACAAGAACAAAGACTCTACTGTATTTTCCGGAGTATAAGTTGCAATTTATACGTGGAATATGTTTCTTTCTTCATTATTCTGCGTTTTTCGGCTGGTGCGACTTATACTCCAGAAAATACG
Organism: Periophthalmus magnuspinnatus; assembly: GCF_009829125.3. Lineage (NCBI taxonomy): Eukaryota > Metazoa > Chordata > Actinopteri > Gobiiformes > Gobiidae > Periophthalmus > Periophthalmus magnuspinnatus. Next base: position 32,718,924 of record NC_047131.1, on the reverse strand, counting down.
GTATATGTAAACAGACAAAGCTAACGCGCTAACCACTGTGCTCCAAACAGGAAGTGATCATGTGCACACTTCCTGCTCCATTGACTCTAGCCCCAATTCACTTTCTATTGAAAAACTGTCTCCTCATGTCTTAAACTTTGAACCAGGCTGTGTCCTCCAGATGTATTACAATAATTACAATATCGATCTGTAGTTTCAACATATGAAAACTGGAATAATATTATTTTGAGGTCAATATTTACCATGTGTAGATTTTCTGTGTAGAAGTAACAAAATTTTGGGTCTTGGCATCGTCATTTTGTTCTTAAATGTTCGTATTAACCCTCTACATGATCCTGGGGTTTTTATTTCACTATTGTGTCTGTAAATATGAACATTAATAACAGACAAATCACACGTTTTATCTAATTTTTTTTAGTTATTGAGGGTTTTTTGGGGGGTTTTCTTTTGCTTAGGTCATTTTGAAATCATTTATTTATTTATTTAGTTATTTATTTAGTTATTTTGAGGGTTTTATTTCAGTTATTTTGAGTTTTTTGTGTTTTTTTTTTTATTTTTACTTTTTTTTATTATTTTGAGTTCATTTATTTATTATTTGTTATTTTGTTTTTTGTTATTTTGATTTCATTTATTTATTGTTTGTTATTTTGAGGGTTTTTTTTTTTTAACTGACCCCTTCAGACTCATTTTGGTCTTAAATGTTCGTATTAACCCTCTACATGATCCTGGGGTTTTTATTTCACTATTGTGTCTGTAAATCAAGATCTGAACATTAATAACAGACAAATCAGGTCCTTCTTTCCCCGAGGTCGCTCCTGTTAGCGTTAGCAACAGGTTTGATTGACAGCGTTGCTAAGTGAAGGGGCAACAGTCTCGCTCCTGATTGGCTCTTTGGTTGCTATGATACTCCTGGTCAGACTTACAAACGTGAAACTCTGCTCCAGACTCGCCGCTACACCTGCTCTGGCCTCGATGAGCTTCATTTGGCGCTGAAGCTGTGGTGACGTCGCACTTTTCTACACCGTCTCTGGTCCAGACTCATTTCTCTCGTTAATTTCCCTTCGCCCTGAACGAGCCGTATCAAACTGAGCGCTTAAAACACACGACGGATTCAGTTTGCTGGAGGGAATCGTGCCGGGAGGATCCTCAGACTCTCTCAAAAACACTTACCTCCAGTTGGCGAGGGGCTGGGTGCCGCCCATGGTCTCGGGGATGACGGTGGCGTGCTGGACTGAGGTGTGGGTGAGCTGCTGCCAGGCTGGAGGCAGAAGGATTTGCTGCGTACCACTGGGCCAGGCCTGCTGTTGTGAAAATACAAAAAAGCCGAAAATTTAATTAGCTTGTGATGTGAAGCCTGACAGCGCAAACATTACCTCAGCCTAATTTGCTTTAAAGGTGCGGATGCGTCGCGGTAACACGATTTGAAGCGCGGCGTATCACTACAGAAGATATACGTGATGATAATGAAACGACTTTACACCACGATGACTCTTAAAGGGACGAGCTGCAGCACAAATAGCAGTAATTAGGCGCAAAAGTTACTTATTATATTTAACCTTTTACAGCTTAAATCTTTTCATATGACAAAAAAAATAACAAAAATGTCTGTACTGTCGCTAAAATATTCAGCCCTAAAATATATTGTTCTATTTGTGATTTATTGCAAGGAAGTTGATAGTAAACAGGACGATAAATGCACGAATGAAAGTCACAGAGCAGACGTAAAAGTACTGTACTTAAGTAAACAATTTAAGAATCTGGATATTTTTTTACTTTTACTTGAGTACATTTGAGAGCAGTATCTGTACTTTCTACTCCGCTACGTTTCTGAACAGGACTGAAAAGTAAAAGTGTTTTTCCTTTAGTCTGAGACCTGCTGAAAAGGCTGAGTTTATTTTTCACACGTTCAGAATTTGAGCAAAACAAAAACATACAAATAAAAACAGACAGAAAAAACGGAACTTTTAGTCTTTAAAGGTTCCGTATTCTATCATTTTCTGATCAAAATATCATGATGTCGTATCGTCAAAGGTCACAGTGACATCATGGGCTTTCACAATATATTGAACTATAAGCTCCAGCTGCAGCAATAAAACCTAAAAAGACAGAGAGAACTACACAGACCATGATCCTTTGCTCCATTTCAATGCAGACAGTGAAGAAATGCTGTTTTCTGATGTGTTTTAATGTTTCCTTGTCACAAACAGACCTGGAGTTGTGTTTTTGTGTTTCATTCTCACATGTTTAACACACAAACCTGCAGATTTAGGCTGAGTTCTTCTCCCAAACTGAAAAAAAACGCTCTGTTCCACCTTGTGATGTCATCATGTGGTGATACAGGAAGTGCTCCACTGTGTTTTTAAACTCCACACACCTTCATTTCTAGAATCATTTGGATCATTTCCGCTCCTGGAGTTGCCACTTGAATGAACTAAAGATCAAAGTAGGAGGAGTTAACTTGAAGAAAACTCCTTCTTCATGACATCACAAGGTGGAACAGAGCGTTTTAAGCTTTGGAGATGTCACAGACTAATAATAAAGTGTGACTCAAACATGTGTGAATGAAACAAAACACAAAAAACACAACTCCAGGTCTGTTTTTGATGATATAACAACATTATAACACGTTTTTACAGCTCAAAGGAGTCCATTTTGTGCACATTTTACACAGATACTTTTACTTTTACTTGAGTACTTTCCGGCGTACAGTATTAGCGTGAAAACAAAAGCGACGAGACTCGATAAAGACACACAGAGCGCGTTTTGTTTGTGCTCGTCTGTGAGTGTGTTTTCCTCGACTCAAATCAACCTATGCACTAATTAAATCTGTCCCTCGTTCAAACAGCTGTGATGGAGGTGCTTGTTTTTGTGATGCGGCGCTGCAGACCGGAGCGTCGGGATGCACCGCCACTGACGAGACGAGCGGTTTGTGGGGATACGAAAGCGCACGCTGTGACTGTGTGTGTGTGTGTGTGAGACGTGTAACCCCCTTAATAGTTTAATGCAGCCGTATTGATTAGCGCTTTAATGTCAGGGCTAATGAATCGTTGCTTTAATACCATTTGCACGTCTATTTACAACGGCATCAGTAAGTGCAGCGCGAGGGGGATGCTAACGCTAACGCTAATAGCTCAGTATTTCACCAAAAGAAAACAAAACAAAGGTCTTTTTTTTAATCAAAGGATAATTTTGAAAAGCATCAGACGTGACACTGACCAGCAGATCAAGAATATTACAAACATTTTCTTGTCTTTATGTCAGAATTCCAGTTTTTTCCCCGTGTTTCTGCGCTCACTTTTGTACCTGGAGCTGGGCGGAGACTCTGGCACCGCCCACTTCACACCTGCAGCCAATCAGCAATCGAGTTACACCCTCTGGAGCTCAAGGACCCTGCTGCCACATCGTTAAGTTATTGCTTCGTTATGTAATTCGTTGGACTTAGTTTGTTTTTCTCGTCTTTTTCCGTCTCTTCAGATCCATTTTTGGACCTCAGCCTCCGACCCAGCTCCCAACAACCAGCTTCAGCATTTTTCTTTGTAATAAACTACTTTTTTTTTTAATCCTGAGTCTGTATCTTTTGATCCACCAGCACATTATGACAATTAAATAAAACAGTACAAATATTAGTGAGATACAGAATAGAGTACTGTACTTTCAGGTATCTGTACTTTACTTAACTACATTTTACAGTGTGTACTTTTTCCTTTTACTTCAGAGATACATTTGAGAGCAGTATCTGTACTTTCTACTCCACTACGTTTATGAACTGGACTAAAAAGTAAAGGTATTTTTGATTATTATTTGAAAAGGCTGAGACAAAAATAAACAAAACCACAAAAAAAAAACATTGATTCAAAATTCAGCTCAAATCTTCATCAAAATCACCACATTTGAAGTTTTATAAGACTCAAAATCTGTGAGAAATACTTTGACTTTTTACTCTTTAACTACATTTTTAAACATGTACTTTAATACTTTTACTCATGTAGATTTTTTCATGTGATACTTTGACGTGACTTTTTTTTTTGCTGTGATATTTGCACTGACGCCAAAACAGATGCAACGTTAAAATATTAATTATCAATTAGTTGAAAATTCATTTGCAGTGTAATTTACAAGAGGAAAAAGTGACATTTCTTAGCATTTTATTATTATTATTACTTATTTCATTCATAAAATACAAAGACAGTAACATTTCTGCACGTCTGTGGTAAACTGACGTTTGAAGCTCATTTAAAATAAAAACACATTTAAGTGAATTTAGCATCAACTGAAAAATACAGAACAGTTTTGATCATTTGAAAATCAACAGAAATGTCAAGATAATGTCAAGATAAAGTCAAGATAATGTCAAGATAATGTCAAGATAATGTCAACATCGCCCCCCACTGGTGGATTACAGTTACTTTACAGAAAAAGCAGTGTGTGATCGAGGGTGTGGGGTTGGGTGTGTGACTGGGGTGTGTGGGTAGGGGTGTCGTTCGGGGGTGTGGCTTGGGGGTGTGGCTTGGTCTGTAGTTGGGGGTGTGGCTGTAAGGTGTGGTTGGGTGTATGACTGGGGCTGTGTGGATGTAGGGTGTGGTTAGGGGTGTGGCTTCAGGCTGCAGTCTTGTGCGTTCTGCTTGTTTTCTCTATACTGGGGTTTGTGCTTGGATGTGTGGTTAGGGGTGTGTCTGTAGGGTGTGGTTAGGGGTGTGGCTGGTGGGTGTGGCTGTGGGCGTGGCTTCAGCAGCTGCAGTCTCGTGCGTCATTTCCTCCGTACACTCGGGGGCATCCTGAGGCCAGCAGCTCTGCCTCTGACTGACGTCTCTAATGGAACACGGCGGAGCTCGGAGACGCTCCTTCCATCGCAGACCACATCCACGGGCCTTTTATCAACATGCCATTTAGTCTCTCTAATACGTCCATCCATCTCCTCCACCTCCTCCTCCACCTCCTCCTCCTCTTTCTCCACATGTCTCGGTTCTGTCTGCATTGTGTAAGCCGTCTATCTGCCCTCAAATTGTAACCCAGTTAAGGAGCCTGTTCTGTCTCATTCTCAAAGACCCACCGTCGCTATCAGCCCCCCCCCGGCTCCCTCTGCCACCCCCCCCCCGCCGCCGCCACCGCTACCCCCACCCCCACCCCCACCCCCCTCCCCCCCGCCGTCTTCCATCCATTCTCCCCGGGTGAAAAAAACTTTTGCCACCTAACGACCGCACAAAGAACTCGGCCTCTCGCTCCTCAATTGTTTCCCACATTTTCTACATTCCAGTGCGAGATAAAGGCCTCGCTGTTTGCCCCCGCCCCCTCCCCCCGTGCCCCCTCCCCCCGCGCCCCCTCCCCCTCTCCTCCCCCTGAGGCTTGTGGCAGTGCATTATGGGTCTGTCCGCACTGCTATAGGTGTGTGAATGACAGAGAGCAGACTCGGAGCGGAGGCACAGGTGGGGAGAAGCAACAGAGCCAAACAAGTACTTAAGCGAGCTCGGAGCGCCGACCTCCCACGGAGACGGAGTAAACATAAAGAAACGCGCTCCTGCATACCGTGTTATTAGCTGCGCCCTATATAAACCATCTGCTCGCTTTAACTAATGTCAGCCTTTGTTTAACGTGTGCGTCGACGTGGGTTAGAGCGCCACCTGCTGAGACGGCCATTTACAGCTCTGCGCTCCGTTTATGTGCCGTCACTGTTTAGCGTTAGCCGCGGAGAACGGCTCGCTATAGAACTTCCTGTAGGTACGGCTCGTCGTAAAGCTGAGGGTGGCTGTGATTACCTTTGAGAGAGAAGCAGCGGCGGCCATTTTTATTTGACAGGGGAAATTTCAGGGTTGCAACGTGAAGTAAATGGTAAATGGTGATGTTTTTATGGAGCGTTTCTGCAACTTCAAGTCACTCAAAAGCGCGTTACGTCAAGGAAAAACTCACATGTTTATACACAAACACTGAGGGCGAGGAGGTTTAAGTGTCTTGCCCAAGGACACAACTACAGTATTCATCTGTGGGAGCTGGAATCGCACCGACAACCTGTGGATCAGTGGACGAACACGCTGCCAACTGAGCTACTGTCGCCCAAGTACAAGAAGAAGACTAACACTACACGTCGAAGTACACTTTGAAGTACACTTTGAAGTACACTTTGAAGTACACTTTGAAGAACATGTCGAAGTACACTTTGAAGAACACTTTTAAGAACACGTCGAAGTACACGTCAAAGTACAGTTTTAAGTACACGTCGAAGTACACTTTGAAGAACACTTTTAAGAACACGTCGAAGTATACTTTGAAGTACACGTCGAAGTACACATCTATAACAGAACTACATAGGTCTCAGGTCTGGTTCTACTCGGCCTAAAATCGCTATAAAGACAAAAAAAAAAATCAAATCTGAAAAGCACTTCACGTAGCACAAGAACGAGCGCGTGCACCACAGTTTGAGAACCGCTGCGTTACACAATATTAGCTTTGGGTGATTTGGATTTTGAACTTTTAAGATGAAAGAAACGGCCGAGTAAATAAGATTGTTTGATATTTTCCAGTTTTTTAATCCACATCACGGGTTCGGGTTGTTCCACATCCGCTGCTTCGTTTCCTTGTTCAGTTTTTATTTTTATTTCGACCCGTTTCAGGCTCACGCACCCCGAAAATCCCCGCTCGTACACACGCGATGTTATCTTTTACGTTTGAGGTTGGATTTGGAAACACTGCCGGTCATGCTGTACCTCATCTGCTTCTCCCCTGACCTCCTCATCCTCTGAGGCCTGTAATTTGCGGCGCCTGACTTGTGCGCAGCCCTCGAGCTAATCACCATTTGGTATCTGACAGATTAAGCGAGCGCAGAAACAAAAGGCACAGATCCACGCACACACCTATACCCATAATGCTTCACTGCCTCCTGCATGATTAAGGAGAGATAAGGGAGCGCTTCAAACTCCCCAGATTCTCAGGGATATTTAAAGCCTTCATGGAAATTTCCATAGGGAAGGAGGTGAGAGAGGGAGTGACGTGAGAGTGAGAGGAGAGAGGGAAGGAGGTGACAGAGGGAGTAACGTGAGAGTGAGAGGAGAGAGGGAAGGAGGTGAGAGGGGGAGTAACGTGAGAGTGAGAGGAGAGAGGAGAGAGGGAAGGAGGTGAGAGGGAAGGAGGTGACAGAGGGAGTGTGTGACGTGAGAGGAGAGAGGGAAGGAGGTGACAGAGGGAGTAACGTGAGAGTGAGAGGAGAGAGGGAAGGAGGTGAGAGAGGGAGTGTGTGAGGTGAGAGTGAGAGGAGAGAGGAGAGAGGGAAGGAGGTGACAGAGGGAGTAATGTGAGAGTGAGAGGAGAGAGGGAAGGAGGTG